>NW_010317867.1:5226-9031 GCF_000700745.2 Antrostomus carolinensis
TAATTATTTATGAGTCTAGAAGAGGAGTAAAAGCAAGATTTACCCCAGAAGACAGTGTTGTAATTGGCTGAGACAAAGTACCATTGCGATAGTTTATTGATTATACCTCTAAATTTGTCACCTTATCAGTGTGACAAGGCAACTCAGTGACACAGTTAGCAATGTTGATTGTTCCTGCTGGCCAAAGCTCCTCATTTTTTATTCAAATTCATCCACCACCACTGATTTGGTAATTGGAAAAGATGCAGGGAGTCAGTGCCAGACAGTTAGAGAACCATGGTCCGATCGGCAGCACTGCATGGCTAAATGCATCCAAGTAGGAGTATTGCATTCAAGAGGAACAGGAAAAAATGAGTATGGAAAGTCTTCTTCAAATGCTATCAGCCACCAACAGAGTGCAACATAAAGCCCAGTCTACCCTGAGAGCCTTCATGAAAGCCAGTGACTGAAAGCAAAACAAGTGCATTTTACTTTATTTGGCAAGGACTTCTGATTACACATCATTTTAGATGGAAAGTTGGAGGTAAGGCAATATTTGGATTGGATATTATTATTCCTTAAACAGAGGTTGAACCTCTCTATTAGGTCAGCACTGGTAACTTCCAGCCTGCCAAAATTTCTGCCCCGATTTAAATACCAAATTCATCGCATCACCTCCCTAATTTGTACTTTTCAGAGTCTCAGTATGTGAGAACATTTAAAAGATCTTTTTCAGATAAATGCAATTTATCATGTGCGTGTCAATTCAGACTTTGTACAGTCCATAGGCTTGGTGTTCAAAAGTTCTAAAGCCACGTGATTCATTGGGTTGAAGGACAGTTCTGTGGGAACACATAGGTGTCTAACAGGACAAAACAATTTTTAGCAAAGCTTTGGCGAGAGTAGCAGGTCGAAATTTCAAAACTCCACAATTAAACAGAAGCAGGAGGTTTTTTCTCCACATTATATTGTGATACAGAATGCATGGCAGGAATTTATATGGGTGATTCAGCTGGTCCATTTGTGGCTTAGTACATTATTTCAGTGCATAATTCTAAGAAAAGGGAAGGGCTTTGTACGTGACCAAATAATGGACAGAGCTTGAGCAGCTTACATGTCACCTCATTAGTGCCATATAAATAATGAATTACTACAAAATTGGCATTTAATGCCAGTTTCGGATTCAGAGCTGTCCAAGAAAAGTCTCTTATATCTGAGAAGAAATATCTGAAGACTAGTGGAATACAATCAATCTCAAGTTGTGCTGAATGCAAACCTACTTTGACTCCCTTGCCAAACAAATTTGATTAATTAGGTGCTCTAACATTCGGTCAGAAAGTGAAGCACACAACTATTCTGCAGCTGGGCTGAATAACAAAAGGAAAACAATCAATCTCAAACAACATTTTTTTAAAAACCACATAAATTAAATAAGGGCTATATAAAAATCTGTCTTGCTTTATTTCTGTTACATTAGAGTTCTTTCCAAAAAAACCTAAATATATACACAGTGCAGCTTTTCATCTAGCTCTTAATTCTATACACACACACACACACGCAGAGCCCCCTTCTTTTTTTTTCTTTGTCCTGTGGCTGTTTTGGCAGATTAGGAAATCTAGACTAGGATGAATTAGAAGATTTGGCAAAAATACTTGTTGATTCTTACTGTTAAAGAGGTTGGCCATCCAGTGAGATTCATTCACACACCCTCATGAATACAACAGTTTTATAAGCCACAGCCATACAGTGGACAACCTTTTCCTTCTCCTTGCTGTACAGCCTATGCCATTTGGCAGACTGCGTGCTGGACAAATTTCACGTGCCTTTCCGCAGTGCGTAGCATGCATGTCTGGATAACACAGCCTCAGAAAATTGTCCAACTTCAGTTTAGTAAAGAGTGAGGTCTAATAACTCTGGCAGGATTCCTATGTGATGTGGTTACTTTTCTTACTGTCAGGCACTTAGAGCTGTGAATGGTATGATGGAGGTGTCCAGAGTCTCAAAGGAAGGAGTAATCAGGGAAGGTGAAGAGCATGCAGGGGAATTGTTTGACGTAGGTGACAGTGTTACCTCTCAGGACAGGTAAGAGCTGTCTTCACTTCTGACTTGCTCTGAAAAACATAACAGCCCATTTTCTTTCCCTTTGTAAGTTCTTAATTTGTTCAGTGTTATTAACATGGCTGGTGATGTTGTGGGATGCCTAAACCCTTCACCAGCAGAACAGTAAAATGTTCAGAGCCTCAGCTAGTACTTTTCTATTTTATTGCTCTTGTTTTAGGCTCAGAAATCTGTCCCTGTTTCTAAGTGCAACTTCTTTACATATAAGGAAATCAAGCTGTTCTGTGCAATTCCATGACTAAAAAAAAAATCATTTAAAAATTTAAAAAGTATCTAAGAAGCAAAGTCCCTTGTAAATAAGCAGCACAGAAGTTAATCTGTGATACCGGAAACAGAGATGACTGCTTGCTTTCTCTGTAAAAATATATTATTACCCTATTCTTAGAGGTGGTAACAAATTGTCTTCCTTCTTTTTATCAAATGTACAGTTATCCTGTCCTCTGTAATGTTTTTTAAATTATATTAATAGTTGATGCATATTACCCTATCATCTTGGTATTTGGTTTATTTTATTAGCCTAAATGTATTAATTTCAGTACACATTAGTACTTACTTTGCATGGAAACATTTCTGAATATCTAACTAGAGACAAAGTGCAGGAGGAGTGGCAATGTGTGAGTCTACAGTAATCTGCTTAGAGAAAAATTATGCAAAAATGATCTTATATGCAGGCAATGATCTTATGAAAACAACAAAGATGTATCGGTCTTATAAAAATAGCTTTGAACAAGCTAGCTCAAAATATGAAATCACAGGACTACTTGTAAGGGAATTACTTGCCTGGAAAAAAATACAATTAAAATATTATTTTAAGATTTACATGTAACTTCCCTGCCCCCTAAGTAACAATATATGAATGTGTAGCAGTTTATCATTTCAATGTCATAATGAGAAAAATATCTGAAAATATGAGACTGCACAGATGTGGAGTTGTATGGACTGTGACCGTGGAGATTCAGAGCAAAACCGGAAGCATTACAATGCAACTGAGGAAGAAGGAGGAGGACAGATCATAAAAGCCACAGTAACTACAACCAGCAAAAAAAAATCTGCAAAAGATGATTGAAAAACTCCTGTGTAATAATACAAATCCTTGGGAAACTGATAAAATTTGGTGTTGGAAACACACAAAAATAAATGACCATTAAAAATATTTCAGGACAACACCCTCAGCTGCACTAGATGTGGTACACCTCAGAAAAGGGTAGCCCTGAGCTGCCCTTCCTCTGGTCACAGGGCTGCAAGGGAACCATTTCAGGGCTGTGTTCTGAGCTCAGTCCCCATCCCCCGGCTGCATCTGCTCTGTAGGGACCACTTCTCTGAGCAATGGCTGGCCAGAGGGGCTGTGTCTTCCAGCCCTGGCAAAACACATCTCTACAGCATAGGGAGGAGCGTCGCAGAGAGGATTTGTGGCAAGCAGCAAGATCCCTTGCTCCTGTGACTGAGCAGCCTGGGTGTTGAAAGAAGTATTATTATAAGAAGTATTACAAGAAGTACTATAATCGATTGTAGGATGGGTCATTTCTTTGTCAAGGTGAGAGACTCCATTTGAGGAAGTATCTGTGAAAATCTTCCACTGCGACTCTTCCACTACTGAGGAAGAAGGAAGTTGGTTACCAGGACACCCTAAATGTAACCTCTGCAGAGACCCAAAGATTTATGAAGAATTGGAACCACTTACACAGCTTCAGCATCCTGCATTAGCTCT
>NW_010317867.1:9066-14640 GCF_000700745.2 Antrostomus carolinensis
TTACATGGAGCTGGAATGGAGAAAATGCTCTTCTCTCTACAGTGTTTTATACTAACCTCTCCTCAAAATCCTCTAATATGTTTCCTAGCCTGTGTGTAGTATCCAGAATGCACGTGCAGCTGAGCAGAAAAGGCTTACTGAACATGCTTTCTGTGGAAGGGAAAGATGACGACTGAGGAGCACCCATTTCATGCTCCAGTGTTGTGATATAGGCAATGTGGGCAAGAGAAAGGAAAGAGCAAAACACATAGCTCTGGGAGAAATCCTCTCCTTATATTGGCAATTAAAAAAATAAGGAGGAACACAGACATTAGAAACAAATGCAGAAGAAAAAAATCAACAAATAAAAAATATTACACCAGATAAGTTAGATGATTTCCAAGGAGAGACACCACTAGGAGCCAGGCTAGTGTCATTTTGAGAAGCATAAAGGAATTCACCATACCTTGCCTAGGAGGTCATAGTTTCTCTCTACAAGAACATAGAGGCTGAAAACAATGGCCACTACATGTTTGGTATATATTTTTTTCTTACGGAGTTAAGCAGGGATATATAGTTTGCCCAGTGTATCTTTTAAGTTCATGCTTGCCAACAACTTGTACAACAAATCCAAAGAAGGACAGGCATGTTCTTCCTCTCAAAATACTTCTGTGTTTTACCTATGAAAAAAACTTGGAAACTTGGGAAAATGTCTATATAGCTCGGCCAAATGGTTAACAGGAAAACACAATTATGTGAAATTACCTGAATGATGTAAGCTAGAAAAAAAGGAGAGGAACAAATGGGCATATTGTCTGAGATGGCTATATTACATGTAAGAAAAGTCAAACAAAAGAAAAGATAAACCCTAAACCAGAGGAAGTAATTGAAATAAAAAAGGTAAAAGTCACATAGTCACATTTTTCAAGTCATTTAAACTCCATCACACTAATCACTTTATAAAGCTTTTAGATGAAGAAGCCAAAGCTGGGCAAGGAGACACATTACTTCATCTTGTTGATCTTTTAGATTTTTTGGTGTCTATCACCCAAGCTCACAGCAACCAACAGTCAACCACAGATGGGAAAGCTTTCACCAGTAAGCCATCTATTACTTGTAACATTTGTGTTAGATGTGACATTCCCATTCTTCCTCTGCGCATTAACTGATCATTCTTTCTTTCATATCTTCATCTTGGCTCTTCCTATTTTTTTTCCTGTGATCTTCTTTCTTTTAAATAGAAGCTGGACTAAAAGGGTCTATTGTTTACCCTAAGAACTGTAACTTTTTATTACAGTTTTTTGGTCTCAGAATAAGAATATATACCAAAAATGCAAGGCATTGTCCACTTAGTACAGTGTGAAAACATGCATACTTTAAATGATTTTTTAATATAAAAATAAAACACAGAGCAATGGTATAACTTTCAGGAGTCAAATACCCTTATCTCACATACTATGAGATTCTCCCTGGACTATTTCATACCTTCTCACAAGGCTATCTAGACCTGGATTGTCTCTCTGTTCTTGTTCTCTTCACAGTGCTGAAATTGTCTCCATTTGTCACCTTCTGACACCTTAACATGCATGGTTTTAATTTAATAGTTTCAAATTACTTTCACTTAGCAGTGTGTAAGGAATCCCATTATTGGTTAAGAGAAATCTTTCTTATTCTTTTTTCTGGACAGTGACTGAGGAATTGTCAAATAACTGACTCATCTTTGAGACCACAGAATGCAACCTCAGAACAAAAAAGTCCTCACTCCTCTTTACTTCTTTATTTTGCCTCTAGTTATTGTACAGGATTGTCCTACCTTCCAATAGTGTTTCCATTGAGCAGAAAAAAAAGTGTCCATAATGATATCCTTCTTTGGAAGTCCAGTGCTTCCTTCATACAGCCAATTCATAAGAAAACTGAGTCTGCTGTCAAAAAGACCTGTCTTCGGATTTCATACATGGCCTAATGTTTTGATCTTGCAGCAGCTCTGCAATATTTTTCTCTGTCATATAAAATAAGTTGCAATAAATCACTCCCATTGTGATTGCTGGTGTTAGCACATTGAAGGGAGCAGTGCATGTACCACAGTGTTAACAACAGTGAGTACTGTGGTTGATAATGGCAGTGCTTGCAAACATTAATCACCAACAGCAAAAGCAGTTCAAGAAAAAGAAACACAAAAAAAAACCCCAAAACAAAACGAAAAGAAACTCAATTCACTAGAAAGAACATCCAGGGAAGCAATGGGCGTGTAACTGGGAATGTACGTTTTGTAAAATACTCTAATTTGAATATGTTGCTTACTGTATGGACTTGCCCTCATGAATCATACTCTGAAAATACTTTATTGAATAATGGGATACTCAGGTTTTTCACTGGTTTTGTTCACTTTTCTCACTGCTTCATATGATGGTTGAATACCTTCCTATAAAACAGCTTTTCACACATCAGAAGTTCTTCAGAATCTTTGCAGAGTTCTGCATTTCACATTTTCTTAATCCTTGCCCTACTAGACTAAATCATTGCCTGGGGAAAGATTCTTTATTTGTGCTTTCCTATCATCTACTATTCTGGGCCCCCAAACTCTGTGAGGACCTTCATGTGAATGCTTTCTTACAAATCATGTCCATCACCCCTCACTGACAGCAAAGGCAGGAAACACACAACTGTAACACACAGGACAGAACAAAACTGAACAGTGGTCCAAGAAAGGAATAGTTTCTTTGAACTACTTCCCACCCTATGTGAAGGTAAAGAGGGCGAGGCTTAGTATTTTCTGGTAGCTAGGGAGTGGCTGAAATACTCCAGCTACACCACCAAGTATGGCATAGGGAGACAGCGGGACACTTGCCAATGGACTGGCTGGCTCACTACATTTAAGAGCTTTATGAATTGTTAAAAAGCTCTTCCCCTTAGAATGACTCCAGGTGAACAGCACACAGTGCTGGCAGCAGCATGCAACCCTCCTATTTTGGTATTCTAGTTGAATACAAGATGAGCCTGGAAAAGAGAAGACAAGCACAATGGCTTTTGAGAAAGAAGTCACCTTCTTTTCAACTTCTTAGGGGTCAAGGCTCAAACAACTGGAGGGCCGGTCCACAACCATTCTCTCAGTCAGCTGGAAAATATTACTGTTCTTCACATGCAAAGGGCTCAGTTACTACAGTGCTCCTTTTGCTACTTCCTCAATTTTCACATCTTCTATAAAGAATAAGTTATGAACTATATTAACCACAGACAAGTTTTTTTTTTTTTTCCTAAACCCCAGCATAACAGTCCAACCAACACCTGTCAGTCACCTTTTGTCTCAATAGCAGAGAGCAACTCCAACGCTTGCCTTCATTTGGCAAATGGTAGATAGGAAGAGACAGAAATCAAAATAAGCACTATAACTTGATGTTTAAAGCTGTTAAGTTTTCTTAGGAACATCCAATGTAAGAATACCCAGAGTACCTTAAATTTCAAAATGATGTTAGGGTATTCTGAGGGGGGAAAATATGTTCACATTTTAGAACACTGTGCACATCTGAAAGTTACACAAATCAGAACTACCTACAAATGAACAATACAATTTTCCCCTCGGTGGACTCTAACACTGTTTCCCTAAACATTAAAAGTGTGCTCGCTATCAACCAGGCACCTATCCTGTCACCGCACATTCACATTAGAAACTCCTCTTTCCCGTGCGCATCACTCATAAATGTGCTCAACCAGACTGATTCTCTGCCCTTTTATGTGCTACGGTGAATTAGGAAAGGGTCTGTTAAAGGATGATACAGGCCATTCTTTTGTGATGGTCTGCAGTTTTCTCTCCCAATACATTTTCTTTTTATTTAGCACTTCCATTTTTATCCTGTGTTCCTCTTCAGCCATCTCACATTCTCTTTCTATTTGCTGTATTTTTGCCACATGAACTTCATTCATTTGGATTAACTGCAGTTGCAAAATTGACATTTGCTGATGATGTTCTTCCTCATGCATCTTTTTCAGAGCACTTTCCTGAGATGCTTTACTTCTGTAGTTCTTATCTGCTGCTATTCTGACATCAGAACACGAAGGCTCAGGTTGGGAGGTACCTTCACATACTGGGAAATGTACCAGCTCTTTCTCTTCATCACAGAGTTCTCTATTTGAGACAACAAATGACTCTGCAAAACATAAGAGGAAAAAGTATTACAATATTCCCTTCTTATCCCTCAAGAAACATGAACTTGTGATAATATAGTTATAGGTGTATACACCTAAATCTTGTGCTTCTCTACCATAGTACAAGAGCCACTACATAATGCAGTTCTTTTACAAAATATTAAGGGCATAATGGTCTGAACTGAACCACTTTGCACTCCACTGATAGACCTCCATGGCTGTAACAGGAACTCAGAACACTAAAGTTAACGTAGACACTTATAAGCAGGCATCTAAATTTAGGAGGTTGAGCTGGAGCTGAACCTTAATGCAGCTGTTCAATCCAAATCCATGTGTGACTTGCAATATTTTTATGAAAGATTTGAGTGTCGGGTGAAGAGCTGCATCAACATTAATACAAAGAGACTGGGGAAATACAAGGAAGAATACTACTTATTCCTTCCTTATTGTTACTGTATATGGTGTAACTGCAGTGCTGTATATTTTTAGGAAAAATTACATTATTCTAACTTTGAGAAGGTTCTACTAATTCTACTGAAATAAAAGAAACTACTCATGGAATAAAATAGCAACCACTGCAAATAAGGGTTTCAAAATTATTCCTTCACAAATCCTGATTACTACTTATGGTAGTATTTACCATTTACTTATGGTAAATACAATTATGAAAGAGGCATTGTAAGAATGTTATCTAACACTATAGTTACTGTTGTCTTTTGAGCAAGAACAGTCTTCTATGTGCAATCCTGACATAATAAAGTTTCCAGGAAACTGCTGTAGCCACCCTCCCCTCTGGTTTTGGATTATTCCTTCTGTATATGCTTGCCAAACAAAGAAGAATGTAGTGCTGAACTTCTTCAGAAAGGCCATTCTCCAATGTGGACTGCCATGTGAAATATGGCTCTACATACTCTTTTTAGTCCTTCTTGAAAACAAAGGAGAGAAGACCTACAGGGAACTCTTGCAGCAGACAATTGTATATCAATTTGCTGCTGGTGGCTTTTTTTTAATATATATATTTTTTTTAATGCTCAGACAACCTTTTCCCTAAAACTACAAAGCAGTACTTTTATAAATATCTTTGGGACTATTCTCTGGAAAACCAGCATGATAGCTACTGTGATGCTTTCCACAAAGTAGCAGTGATGTCAAAAACTGATGGAAAAACAAATTAGTAAAACCTCAGTTTAACTCCTGGGGGCCTAGGGAAATACAGGGAGTCTTGTAATATCATAGCTCTGAAATGACTTTTTAATAACCAGCAGTCACAGCTAAGTGGAGAGATTCAGACCGCTGAAAGAGAACCACTGGCAAAACCACATACAAAACAATACTACTTGCATCATTACAGTAACATTTATACCTTGACTAGAAGCATCAGGCTGATATTCAGAATCTTCTGGTGGGCTCTGCAAAAAGTACATTTGCTCAGGCATTATGCTGGCAATCTTC
>NW_010317867.1:14667-20116 GCF_000700745.2 Antrostomus carolinensis
AATACTTCTTTTTACCTTCTCCCGCCTTTCATGTGCCATTATCTTTTTTGTCCGTGCCTTGATATTTTCCCAGCATTTCTTTAACTGTTTGAAGTCTCGCAGTGATACACTGGGCTGTGAATTATATTCATGAGCTAGTGCTTGCCAGGTCCGTTGTTTCAGAGCAATAGTTCTTGCATCACTTTTTTTACACTCAAGCACATATTTGTATTTTTCAACTAATGCAAGCAGCACGCTTTTCTCCACTTCTGAGAAGTATTTAGCAGGCTTTATTATTTCGTTTTGCATTTTCTACTGTTTCTCCGAGAAGCCCCAAATCCTATGGAAACAATGTTGAAAGAAAAAAAAAAAAACAACAAAAAAACAAATTAGAACTGGCTATGGTATCAAGAAACTATGTTTCAACATATAAGTCCTAAGCACAGCTTCTGATTCTAACACATTTTATTTTTTAGAGTAGCTTGTAAATAGTTCTGGAGTAGATAATGACACATTCAGGTAAGATACCGTATAATTATAGGCTGTTTCCTACAGCCACTTTAGTGGCTCCACAGTTACAGATGAAGTACACCACAATGAGGACAAGTTTCTTGTCTTTGTTAGATTTGTCTTAATACAAAATACTCAGTGTTCAGTTTACTTGGTAACTTCTTTCTGATAACTTGTTTTCCTACTCATTGCACCCAGGGAGTTCTGAAACCCAGCCCTTGACAGCTTCAGGTTTAAGTCTAAAGCCACCTTCAGCAGGTTTGGGTTTCCTCTGGTACACAAAAAACTCTCTTCTGCCCTTGCTGACTGTATATAACTAATTTATCCCCTCTCTACAATATTTGAAAGTTGTATGAGAAGTGATAGCAAGAAGTTATCTTTTTCAAGACTTCTGTCACTTTGGTTCTTCCCCATACTCAGGCCTCCTTGACTGACATCCAACAGGCAGCAGGATCCTGACCAGTACCACAGTACTGAGAGGAAGTGAGAGTTGCAACTAATTACGTTAAATTAATTACAGAAACTAACTGCCCTGAAGATCCAAGTCCTTCACCCTTTACTGCTGACTCTGCGTGTGTGGCACCCTTCCTTCTATTTGCACAGCTGGTCACTCTCACGAGTGAATGACCAGGCTAAGAAGAGTTTTGGCCCACTCAAGACAGCCACTGCTATACACTTACACCGTGTTAACAACTGCGTCTCTTCTCAAGCCTAGGACTTACATACCCAACAGGAAAAAGGTAGCTGATACCAGGGAATTCTTAGCCATAAAAAAATTATTAAAGCAGTTTTTCCTTGAATTATTAACTGGTTGTGCAGCAAAACATATTTTTTCCTTTTGTCTTTCCACACTTCTCTCCCCATTCCCTCCCACTACAACTGTGTAGCCCCAACTACTTTTACATTTGGGGCAGAAACTTCTGGATAATTAAGTAGAAAAATGAGGAGCAATGCTGTCTTAGCTCACATTTCTTCTGATTTTAATCATAAAATTCAGAGACAGAACATATATAAAGATAATTGGTTCATATTTCTAACAGTCTAGGACTGTACCAAAATGAATTTTCTAGTATTTTGACCATTGTTTCCACTACTTCCCTCATAACATTACTTGAAGATGTAATAGATGTCATCATCAGATTTTCTCTTTTCAGTATTTTTTACCCTAACTCCACTGCACTAGCACTCTCTTCATTCCATCCTTGTAATTTCTTTCCTCCAAATGTCTTAATACTTGCAGTTATTCTCACCTCTTTTAGACAAGGCCACTACTTATGTTTACAAAGAAAGCTAACAGACAAGCTAATACCAAAATAAGAAACCAACTCTGACATAAGAACAGGAGCTTTCTCAAGTAGTCCATAAAATATAACAAAACCCAGCAAAACAAAGAAGAGGAGGCAAAGAATAGAGGAGACAGTAGAACAAAGCCCAGAATAGCAAAACTGAAACAAAGTGAATAGAAATAGGTAACAGTTTGAGTTCAAGTCAAGTATGTTAAGTCAGGAGTAGTACCTGAGTTGTACCTCTACTGAAAAAGAGGCAGCAAATGCTCAGTTTGTACTTCCTGTCAACTGGGCCATCACCAGGCAAGTATTGACTGGACAGCACCTACAAGGTTCCTGGCTAGTCATGGTTCTTCTGTCTCTTACCAAATGCTGGTGTCATGAGGACATAGGAGAGCTGGAGTTTTTGCAGTGCGCGGAATTTGGGGGACAAAGCGAAAGATCCGCAGGAAATAAGGCTTTCTTAGTTCTGCTCCTTGCAGAACAGCTTGCTTATTTTGCAAGAAAGAAAAAGGTGGAAGAAGGAAGAGAGCTGGGTGGCCGAGCATAAGGAAGACAGTTCCTTGATCCAGCATCTCCTTCATGACACTGTATCAAGCTATTTACTACTCTCTGTGAAAACGTAGTCAGGCCACATGTTGGTGATAGGAATTCTTAAACACCTATAATGCAACAGCAGAAACTAAGTGTACGTAAACAAATTTGAAAGTGTCACATACCAATCATTATAATGCCTAGGTCTAATAGACAGAAGAGAACATCTGCTTCAGAAGTTCCTTAAATAAAAAGTAAAAACAACAAAAGAAGCCAAAAGTCTGGAAATGGACATCCTAACAAAAAAGATACTGAAAATTGGTAACTTGGCTCCATGAAACAGCTCTCAAAACCTGTAAAATAAGAGATCTACAACGAAACAGACTCTACCTACTAATCTATTCTACTTATGTGCTTAATTTACCATCCCAAACCATGGAGCTGCTTTTGACAGCTGCTGAAATTCAATTCTTGGAACTAAATATTGATGCTTCAACCTGTCTTAGCCCCAGTTTCACTGAGGAACAGGATGAAAAACAGTCTCACCAGCAAGTCATAAGCTCAAACCGCTTATGACCCTGAAAAAACAGGATCAGAGGCTCTGTGTGATCAGAAATGATTCTGCCTTCTGTTGATGCATGTAAATCTTGTTTCTAGCTTTGAAAAGATGTCAGAATCTCAGACTAAAATTTATTAACCTGTTTGTGTGCAGAAAATCCCTTAAATTAGAAAACCAATGGATTTTCCAGAACTTTGGTGACTAAGTTCCAGAAGTTAAACAATGATACCGGGACTTCTGGATTCCAGGTACTAAATATTTAACTATACAGACTGGCAGAGATCAACTGATATCTGTAAATATTTAAAACATTTCCAAATACAACTTCATATATATTAACAATCTATGTACTAGGATAAAAGCTCATCTCTCATGGATGGAGCCACAGTAAACCCTTATGTAGCACTTTCACACCACACTATCATTTATTACCATTATTTTTACTGTGGTAGCATCCGAGATCCCCAGTCATAAGCTCAAATACTCTACATTTAAAAACAGAAATGTAGGTCCTGCTCAGAGCAGGATACAACATATGAGTCTTTCCTTCCTCCATACGCATTCCTAACTATTTTTTCCTACACATACACTGTACTTGTGTCCTTTCCATTAAAAAGACAGGATTATGACCTAGGATGCACAAAAGAACTCAAGAACTGGTGAAAGCAGTTTAATGCACTTAATACACAGAAGAAAAGAGTTCTTGAAGATTCTTTTCAAGCTCTTACATGCTTAGCCTGCTTGCTTCAGTGTATGAAAGCCCGTTTACAACTAGGTGAACAGAAAGCACTCTGAGATGTCAGAGAACTTGGATTACTGAAAAGTTGAAGCAAAACACCACCATATATTTATATTCACCTCTTTTTCTTTATGCATATCAATCACCTTCTGGCAGCCCACTGGCTCCTCTGCAGAATATGAGAAACGACCCTCACAAGCCCAAACAATTTCTGTTTTGAGCAGAAAAGATCCTTTCAGGACATATGCCCAGGATATAATTTAGCATGTAGGAATCTGTGTTGAAATGGAAGTAGTTTACTGTGCATAGCTCACACAGGAAATAAGATTGATTTGGGAATATGTAGGTACATGAGGACAGCTGCACAGTAAATTCTAAGAAACAAAGAATGGAAGGCTCTTCCACTCTTACAGGTGCTCAGGCTCTAAGATATGTGCAGTAAGGAAGTACTTTATCCTAAATATCTTCTCCTGGCATGGCTCAGTTCACAGCTTGCCTCAAAACAAATCAGTGTCCTAAGTACTTGTCCTCTCACACAAACGTTTATCTCTTCAAAATAATAAAAATATCTCTCAGTTCCTGATTTTTGCTTTGGAATGTTGTGTGTCATTCTTCTTTTAAACTATGAGGGATGTGCTGTGATCTGCTGTAAGAATATCTCGAAAAAAAATTACACAAGTGAAGAAGTGCACATATGTTCACAAGTATGTATATATGTATTATTTTGTTTGCACACACCTAAACCACCCAAACTCCAACCAGATAAAAAGAAGCTCATTTAAAAAAAAAAAAAAAAAAAATCACTTCGGGTTGGCATCTGTGAGCATTTTCAGTCCCTGAAATATTTTTTTAGGCATAAGAAAATGCAAAGAGAAAGTTATGGTGGAAGACTTAACTCAAATGTTAAGGTTACAAACCCAAAGAAAATAGTTTGTCTGCAAACTGCGGTCACTTACAGTGTGAAAATGGAATTCATTTACCAATGCCAACAGGGTTTCTATCAGAAATAGTTCAGGGCTGAAAAAAAAGAAAAAATATTTATGCAACTTAAAATGCAGACGGAGCTTTAAGCATAGTCAGTCATTAACAGCATTGGAAATCAATCATCATTCTGCTCTTTTCATGCAGTGTTTGAGGGTGAAAGAAAGGCATGGGAATGCAATGACCCAAACCAGACACAACAACAGGTTTAGATTTCACTTGAATGACAGAGCCAGCAGTAAACAGTGTCCTTCTTCCTCAAATGTTATGTTTTCCTCACAGAGCTTCCATCAGTGCTCCAGGCCTGACCCCGCCTACCTCGACACTTGAAAACACTAGGTAACTAGATGCATATTACAAATATGAATGAGGTCTATAAAGAAACTCTTACATATAAACAGATTTTAAAAAGCCTTTGGGTGCTCCCCCACACACCTCGTTATTAATTAATACAAATTGATAGTTATCATGGATCAACAAGCAAATGAACAAAATAATCTACTCGTAAAAAATCACAGTATTTTGCCTAAATTTCCCCTGGCAAATTTTATATACATATACACGCAAATGTATTTTTTTTTAAATATATATAATATTACATCACATATACACACAAAGAGATGCATTTTAAGGGGGTCATCCCGCTACCTATGGAGGACATCCAAAGCAGTTTGTGCGAAGAAAGGTAATGGACGCAGGTTGTTATTGGGAACGACTGTCTGAAATTCATCAAAAAAAACCGAACCAGGCACAAACGCGAATCCTACCAGACTCTCCTGCTCCCGAACTTCTCAAGCATTAACTCGCGCTGGTTTTTATTTCCTCGCTAGCTTCTCTTCTGCCTGGACGAGAGCGGAGCGC
>NW_010317868.1:0-1134 GCF_000700745.2 Antrostomus carolinensis
CACGGCCACCTACTACTGCGCGAAACGTGCTTATGCTGGCACCAATGCTGGTGCCATGTCCCCAAATCTTCCCCAAACCCCTCCTCAACAATTTGCAGCCAATCTCAATGGCTGGGACCACATCTCCACCATTTTCATCCCAAATCTCAACCATTTGCCTCACATCTCAAGACTTTCAACCACAAATCTCAATTCTTTGTTCCAAAACTCAACTGTTTGACTCAAACTTTGGCCATGATTCTCAAAACTCAGCTGTTTTGGCCAAATCTCAACCATTTGCCTCACATCTCAAGACTTTCAACCACAAATCTCAATTCTTTGTTCCAAAACTCAACTGTTTGACTCAAACTTTGGCCATGATTCTCAAAACTCAGCTGTTTTGGCCAAATCTCAACCATTTTTTCCCCAAACCTTGATGTTTCTGCTCCAAATCTCAACAATTTTCCTCAAATCTTCACATTTTTTTCCCTAAACCTCAACTCTTTGGGGCAAACTGTTGTGATTTGGAACAAAAGCAGCCAAGTTTTGGGGCAAAAGGTCAAGATTTGCAGCAAACCGTTGAGATTTGGGGATAATGACCAGGATTTGAGGCAAAAAGGTTCAAGGTTTGGGGCAAATGGTGGAGATTTGGCCCAAACAATTGAGATTTGCTGCAAATTGTTGAGGTTTGGGGCAAAAATGTTCAAGGTTTTGGTCAAACCATTGAGATTTGGTGCAAACAGTTGAGGTTTGAAGAAAAATCAGCCAAGAGTTGTGGCAACTGGTTGAGATTTGGAACAAAAGGGGTCAAGATTTGGAGCCAACAGTCAAGATTTTCTACAGATGTTCAAGGTTTGGGGACAATGGCCAAGATTTGGTCCAAACAATTGAGATTTGGTGCAAACAGTTGAGGTTTGGGACAAAACCAGTCAAGATTTGGGGATATTTGTTGAGATTTGGAGCTCTAATGGGCAAGGTTTGGGGCCAAAGGTTGAGATTTGGAGCAATTGGTTGAGATTTGGTGGAAAAATGGTGGAGATTTGGTCCAAACAATTGAGATTGGATTGAAACAGTTGAGGTTTGGGGTAAAGGAGCCAAGATTTGGGGACAATGGTTGAGATTTAGGTTGAGGTTTGGTCAAGGATCTGGGTTGGG
>NW_010317869.1:0-230 GCF_000700745.2 Antrostomus carolinensis
GGCGGTCCCGCCCCACAGGGAGAGGGGGCGGCCAAATGTTCACCCAGCTGATACCAGGTGGGCGGGACCCCCTTCGCCTGGGGCTGCCTCCGCTTCCCCGCCAGCCTCCTGCCTGCCGGAGCCCCCTGCACGTGGGGCCCATCTCCTCTCACCTGCCCCATCATCCCTCTCCTTTCCCCCAGAAGGGAGACCTGTGCTGGTACAGCCAGTTCTGCATCACCCCCGGCTGC
>NW_010317869.1:272-7160 GCF_000700745.2 Antrostomus carolinensis
GGTACTGTACAGGCAGGGACGTGTCGGGGGACTCCGGTCCATGAGGGAGGAACCCTGACTTCCCACGAGCTGTGTAGGCTGCACGTACTCTGGTGCTGCGATTCTGAGGCTTCTGAACTGTTTCCTCTTTAACTTGTTAAAGCTCATCGGAAAATTAGAAGACTTCCGTGACCTTTATTTGCAGCTTTCCACAGGAAGAGCTTGGCTTTCAGTGTTTCCCCCCACCCCCGTTAAAGACAAAAATATCCCTCTCCTGCTCTTAATGTTTTTAGTAGCAGAGATGAAACAGCACAGTAAGTCCTGTCCTCTGATTTCCAGGGTCTCCTTCAACAGACCTGCAGTGGGGTCTGGGGTTGCTCAGACCTTAACGGGAAAGATCAGAGGATTCAGTCTTTGATGTAACGTTTTATTGTCCCAAGTATTATTGAAGTGTTTGAGCTAAGCACTTATTAGAACAGTTCACAGTCTGAATCATAGAATCATAGAATGGTTTGGGTTGGAAGGGACCTTCAAAGGTCATCTAGTCCAACCCCTCTGCAGTGAGCAGGGACATCTTTACTAAACCCATCAAGCCTGACCTTGGATATCTCCAGGGATGGGGCCTCCACTACCTCTCTGGGCAACCTGTTCCAATGATCCACCACCCTCGTATTGAAGAACTTTTTCCTAATATCCAACCTAAATGTACCTTTTCTAGTTTCAAACCATGACCCCTTGTCCTATTGCTACATGACCTTGTGGACAGTTCTTCCCCAGCTTTCCTATGGGCACCTTTCAGGTAATGAAAAACCTCTCTCCTCATCATTGCCCAGTCTGTGTTTGCCTGATGTGTGAGTGGCTCAGTCTGTGTCTCCAAGTCTGCGTTCTTCTAGAACAAGCAAACAGATGAGCATATGAAATGGAAAAAAATGCAAACAGGGAAATGTTCTCTCCTGCAGGAAGAGAATGGACACCAAAGAATACAGAAGGCAGAAGGTCTTGCTAAGCACTTCTGTGGTGTGTTCCCTTTGGCCGTTGGACCCTTTGCTGGATGTTCTTGGCATGGTCCAAGCGTCAAACAAATGCTGTGCAATGGCCAGACAGAGCTGCTGGTCCTGGGTAAACATGCCAATGAAATGAGCGAAGAAAAACTGCTACAGGAAGCCCAGAGCTGTCTGAATACACAGAGAAGTGAGGCTGGCCTGGAGTTACAAAGACTGTGGTAACAACAAGAGAGGAAAAGTTCTCATTGTCCTACTGTGGGGTCACAGGTGGGTAATGTTTCCTGGCATGCCTATCCTCCAAGCCCCACAGTGCACATCTCTGGGCTCCATCATGGACCAAAATGTTCACCCGCTCCCCAAGTAATGCTCTGAGGGGTGTCTCCCTCTTCTTTTCCCAAGGCTTCTGCACTCATCTTCTCCCTTTCCCTTTTCCTGCTTTCTCTGGTGTGGAGACAATGTGGCACTTAGAAAACACTCGCAGTGGATTCCCATTCCTCCTGTTGCTCCTCTTCCTCCCATCGAAGGAGTCTGTCTCAGTACTGGGCTCTGTACTTCCTCTTCCCCAGGCTGGGTGGAGACCCTAGGCCAAGGCTGTTTCCCCTTTGATGCTTCCAGCCTTCATTCTTCCTGGGAAATTCATTCTTCAGCTGTGTCAGCAGAGTTGGTGCAGGAAAAAATACGGTTCCAGTTATTCTTTCCTCTTCATTTACCCCGCCCACCCCCAGGAAGGTCTAGCCCTGGTGGTGTCAGTGGAAGAAACATGAAGTGCTTCCAGTTTCTTTCTCCATCTTCCCAGCGAGTCTTGTCTGGTAAATAGCAGTGGTCAGACCAAATCCTTGATGAGAAGGTCCCATGCCTGAGACCTTGGCCCCACTGGAAAGCCTATATCTGTGATGGCACAGACCTGCTGTGGCTCAGAGTCCCCTGGTTCCTTAGCAGAGCTCTCTTCAGCCTGCCCCGGATGGTGCAGAGCACAGCCCTCCGAAAGCTGCTGGACAAGAAGAAGAAGATGACTGGGTCAAGGCAGCTGTTGAGGGCTGAGATGCAGAGCACAAGCTCATTAGCGAGGTGGAGACCTTGCTTCCAGGGCAGACTAGAAATGACCCCCACTTGTGCGAGGATGTAAGGAACGCGGACAATGTGATAGGGGGTGAAGCATACAATGAAGATGATCAGGACTATGAAGGTCTTGGCGATGGCGCTCATGCTGGTCCTCTTGTTCAACTGCTGAGCTTTCACTGAGGACACTCTGTGGAGCTTGGCAAATATCTTGCTGTAGAAGTAGAGGAAGAGCAGCAGCAGGATGAAGAAAGTGGCTACCGCGACCATGTTAAAAGCTGCTGCTGTGGTGCTTTTGCTTCTGAAGTGGAAGCATTTATGGTCACAGGGCCCTTTTCCTCTTGTCTCAAAAAAGAAAGGCAGCATGAAGGTTGCATGCACAAACCAAACCACCCCAGAGGCCATAGTGCTACAGGACACAGTGTGGATCCTAAATTTCTGCAGGGGCCAGATGATCTTTAGGTAGCGGTCAAGGCTGATCAGGCTGAGGAATGTGACACTGACATACATGTTGAGGTAGAAGAAGGCCCCCACGATGTTGCAGAACATCAGAGGCTCGTTCTTGCTTTGAAAGGCGATGCGGAAGGGCAGGCAGAAGGAGAGCAGCAGGTCAGAGAGCGCCAGGTTCCTCATGTACACGGTGATGGAGGTCCTGCGCTGTACACCGCATGAGAACACCCAGAGCGCCAGGGCGTTGCTGAGCAGCCCGATGATGAAGATGAGGGAGTACATCACAGGGAGTGTCACAGTGAGGAACTCATCTTGGATCTGAAAAAAAGGAATTGCTGAGTCTGTGCTGTGTGAGCTGGCTGGCGGGATAGGGAGTGCTCAGGGATCCCATTGTTTGGGCCACAGATCTGGAAAGAAAAATGCAGGAGACGTTGGAGTGGACATCTACAAGCTGGCTCCATGCAGGCACCATCAATTGTAGGTATTGAAGACCTCTGTGGTACTTCTGTGGTTTGCTGGTGCCCCAGGTCACTGCAAACACCACTTTGCAGTCCCCCAAACTATTATTTGAAGGCCACCAGCTTGCGTAGCACATGGAAAACTGGACTGGGACTTTGGAGCATGAGTCTGCCAGGTTCACATGCTGGCTTTTTGGCTGCCTTCTCTCCCATGGGGCTCAGGGAAGCCTCCACAGAGAATCTGCACATTCAACCCTGGTGAGTCAAACAGGCCACCATGCTCCTGCCACAGGCTGGTCTGGGCATCAGATACGCAGGCTTACCTCAGGAGCAAGGCCCCCTCCACTGGACTCTTCCCTCCAGCCCAGCTCTCTCTCATGCCCATCCCTTCTCCCCTAGTGATCCCGGAGCTTGCAAAGTGCAGGATGGTGGGACAGGGCTGCAGCTCTCGGCCAGCAGTGACAGTGCAGGCAGGTGCACTACTGGTCCCAGTGGCTATGCTGGAGCTCTGACTCCAGGTGCTACGTGCGTGTGAGTGCCTGCGTGGTTTTGGTCTCAGCCCTCTTCTCATGCCTGTACCCACAGCCACTTTTCCACCCGTGGTGCAAGGCTGCAGGGCTCCCCCACTGTTGAGGGAAGGCAGGGGGCTCCCCACACTGGGGATGCAGGCACTGCGCCTGTGGTGGTCTGGCTCTGCCCAGCCCTGCTGGGGACCCACCCCAGAAGCACTTCGCATGCCAGCAAGCTCCTGTTTCTCCTGGACAGGGATGGGAGGTCTGGATCCTTCCAGCCCCTCAGCCTTTGCTCCCCTTCTTGCTTTCCATGATGTCAAGTGACCCATAGCAGCAAAACCCTCCAACTTCCTTCCCACCTGCCACAAGTTCTCTAACAGACTTCTCTGCTCCCTTCATAAGTCCCCAGCACAGACTCCAGGGCAGAGCCAGCCTCGGGCGCTTTAGGATGGAGGCAGCAGAGCTAGCTGGATTTGCTGCTTGTGACACGCTGTGCTTTAAAAACACCACAGGTGGAATGCCTCAAATTCACAGCTCTGCCTTGCTGCACAGGGGTCAGGCCACTGGGCACCCGCCTGCTTCCAGCTGGATCCTTGCAGCATCCATGGGCACCACAGTGCCCGGAGCTGGGGAGCTGTGCAGGTCCCTGCAAGGGCAGGCACTGACCCCGGGTATGTGCACAGCCTGACTGTGGATACACACACAGAGCCACGCGGGTGTTCTGCAGGGGTGTGGGTGCCGTGTACAGCTCTGGGTGGGTGTGTGCATGTACGTACTGCACACGGCAGCGTGTCCTTCACGTGCGAGTGAGAGTCGTACAGCGATACACGCGCTTTGCGTGTGTCTGCACGCTGGTGACTGCTACAGGGCTGTGACAGTTTGCACAGCTGTGCCACAGTCCCCACACCAGCGTGCAACTCCAACCATGCTTGAGCCCATGTGTGTGGCTGATGTCCCTGCCTGTCCTGGGCTCCTTCTGCTGAGCCCATGGGCCTCCCCACCCAGCCTCAGCCCAGCTTTTCCCACCAGCCATAGCCCTAACCTGAGTTAGCTGGCCTCAGTACCCCCTGCTCCCTATTCCCCCCCCAACACGCATTCCCATGACAAAAACATCCCAGTGACTCATAGCAAGAAGAAAAGCCACCCCAGTCACCTACCTCTCTCAGCACCTCTCCTCTGCTCCTTCCCCTGCTGTGACAGTGGTTTCTGCTCTCGCGGAGGCCCCTATAAGCCCTTGGCTGGCGATTACATCTCTCACCATGACAAACATCCTCCATGGTTTCCCTGCTCCTCCCATGTGGGCTTGATGGGGTTTTCCCTTTCCGGCTCTGGAGAGGGGGTGCATTTTGCAGATGTTTGACCTGATACAGGCTCTTCAACGCACCCCATGGACCCACTTCCCCCAGCAAGCACTGACCATGGCAGCAGCTCATGAGAACGAGTCAGTTTGGAGAGAGCAGTGGTCCAGCCCAGGGTGCTGCTCTCTCCAAATCGGCTCGTTCACACCAGCATGGGTCAAGCTGCATGCTGAACGTGACACATCTTGTGAAATCACCCCATGCTGCATCATCCACTGCCTTGGAGACCAGGGGGGATGCTGGGCATTTAGGGGCAAGCTCAGGCACAGGGAGATGGGGCACAATAGTGTGCCACCACTCACATCTACCCCACAGCGTTTGGGCTACGAGTGTGGGTCTACGCTGGCAAAAGGTGGGGAGTTCTCCCAGCTCTTGCCCACGCCAAGGGGGAAGTGCTTCAGATAGAAGTCCTTGAAGCATCCACTTTCTCAGAGAGCCCAGGCCTGATCCTGCACTGGCTTCAGCCCTGCCCAAATGATATTCCCAGTGTCCCCTGCACCGGGTGTCTGGCTGGGGCAGCGTGGAGACAGAGCAGAGCTGCCAGGGCATCTCCTCCAGGCACAGGAACTGCACAGAGAGGGGACAGGCGGCTCGGCCCCCAGTGCTCATTCCAGACACTGAAAGCACAACAGCTACGTGCGTGGAGCAGATTATTCTGCAGACTCTTGCTGTGTTCCCGGATTTAGCTGGCAGAGCAGCGCGAGGTGCACCCACACAGATGCAAACAGCCCGGGCAGGCAGGGGAGGAATGGGCAGGTGATGGAGAGGCAAAGAAGCAACTGCAGACTGAGAAAGGCCAGATTTGACAGTGCATTTCTGCAGCATCAGCTGCTGGTGTCAGCCACTTTCAAACACATCCATACCGATAAGAACCCCACCACACTCGTGTCCCCCGTGTTCCTGCCCAGCCCTCCTGCAGTGCCCAGCTCCTGAAAGCACCCAGGGACAGAGTGGGAGGAGTGATCTCCAGATTCCTGTCACCCTGGGTGGGAGCCACATGGGTGTAAAGGAGAGAAGCAGTGCCAGGCTCACGGGGAGGAATGTCTCCTATTAGACTGGCTGGTACCACTGGGATAGCACGAGCCAGCCCAGTCCAGAGAAGAGGATGGCAGAGCAGGGGGTCTGCTGGGACTGGGAGCATGAAGAAGGTCTTTAGTCCTGAGGATGGGCTTGGCTTCAAGCACAGGAAGGACACAGTGACCCGTAGCTCACAGACTGTCTCGCACCAGAGCGAGACGCTGACAGCCTGTGGTCTGCGCGGCCGTTGTGAGCTGGTGTTTTGTGAGCATTGTTCCGCCGCAGCATCATCACTCACTTGGGGAATTTTTTACTCATTCTGAAGAGTCACAGAGGGACGAGCAACATAACTAATCACCCTGCCAGCTCTGCAGTGCCGCTGGTGAGCTGAGAACATCGATCAGAGCGGGTTTGCTTATAATTATGTTTGGGGGTTTTTATTATACGAATTGAACTCTGAGCATCAACATGAAATCAGGACCGAACTTGAACTTCGGTTTCAGGCATCATCACCTCTGCTGGCCTTTGGGACTAAGCTTTTCCCAATGCGCTGATGTGACACGTGTAGGAAAGTGCCCATGTCACAGCAACCACATGGCTGCTCTGAGCTTATTCGGGACAATAAGCTGAGTACCACCTGCCACCAAGCCTGTGTGATATGATATTCAGGAGTGGGGAGAGAGCAGGAGGGACGTCTGGCTGCAGAGGACCCCACAGGGCTCCCTGGCCACGTCACCTCATCTCATGGCGTGGGTGCAGTTGGATACGTGTGCCCACACCTATGGGAGTGTGAGAACAGCTCCTCTGAGCCAGCAGCCAAGGGCCTGCCCAGCCCAGGACCCTGCCCGCAGCAGTGCTGGCCGTGTGATACTCCCCTCACCCACTTACTCTTTCCTGCACCAAATACCGGTGCTGGGGATTTCCCGAGTCAGACCCGTGTATCCGCTCAGGGACCCCAACAGCTCCCTGGCCCCAGTGCTCATCTCCCACCCGTTGAGATGGCCTCAAATTCCTGCCCCCGTGCACCCTTTGGCCCAGAGTCCCGCCCACT
>NW_010317870.1:0-36159 GCF_000700745.2 Antrostomus carolinensis
TGTCCCAGGTGCAAAATTTGGCACTTGCCCTTGTTAAAAAATTGGTTGCTGTATCCAAACTCCCCAAACTCCTTTTTTTTTTTTAAGAAGACAGGCTGATCTCCAGCCACCCCAGAGATGAAAACCTCCATAAAAAACACTTCCATCCAAAAACATATTTCAAACCCATGGCTTTGCAGACAAAACTGTAGTCAGCACACATCGTGGCAAGGCAACAGGTGTCATTAACTGCCAGTGAGCTGCTCATGGGTCTCACTTTAGGGAAAATACAAATCTTTAATCCTACTATTTTTCTCAGAACAATACAGAATTGTGCATAGGGCTCTGTTACTGTGCTGTCTGCAGGAACAACACCTCTGTGAACACCCAACTGCGTCTCTCTGGTGCATGCAGGTGAAGAAATGAGCATGGCCATGCAAAGGCTGTGATAGAAAATGAGGTGTACTGCTAAAGCCGAAAGGAAAAGGGTAGAAAAAAACCAGCTACTCCCTAGTGTTTGGCATTCCACGTTTGGGTGTAATGCCAGATGTATTAACCCCAGATTACACAGAAATGTCAAAGCAAAAAACCCCATGAAAGGCTGTAAAAGCACTTCTATTTATTTGCTGACACTCTTGCCTCTGAACTGTTATCCTATGTCTGTGTGACTATAATTTATACATCTAAGACAGTAGTTCACTAAATAAGCAGAGGAAGGTAAATAAAATCCTTCCAGAGAAGCAAAACTCTGTTCTAAGAAAAAAAGTACTCCCTTGTAGTAGGGAGAGCGCTTATTTAGATTTTGGTGTTTGAAGCATTTCTTGCTCTGACCAGCAGCAGAGAAAAAAGGTTTTGGTTTCTGAATGATGTTCACCTGTGGTTTGCAGGATTCCTCTGGCCTGGAGGATGCTGGTGTGGATCAGAGATGGCACGGGTGCCACTTCTGCAGCTGGTGCTGTAGCACAGGATGGAGAGAGGAGGTAAATCTTTCTGTACTGCATGAAAACAGCAACTGATCAAATCATCCATCTGTGAATTGCTTTAGGAGAAAACTAATCATGTGAGAAGTTTAGTGAGAACAGCAAAGGGAAGTTGGTTTCATTACAATTCAGGAAGGTGTCAAAGGATGACCTTCTATCAAAATGCTTTATGATATCCCTTAGGTGTGTTTTTGTCTGATCTTTACTGTATTGAGTAATACTTTATAGAGGGTACAGCTTTAAAAGTAGCTATCAAATGTACGTGCTTTCATGGTTTCTGCAATTGGAAGACTACAATAAAATCCTATAAAGTATTCAGAGATACAATATTTAACAGAGATAGAGCAGCCTATCCCTTAGTATCTTTTGTGAAAATTTAGATCTGGATTAGTGTTAGGAGCAGAGCAGTAAGATTTGCAGATGAACACAAAGGCTGTGGCTTAACATGAATGAAGTGTAATTCTAATGTGGTGTTCTCACAAGAGTTTGGTCCTAAACGGTGTAAGTCTTGGGAGGCTAGGGGGTCCAGGAAAAGGACGTTCTTCTATTTATACTGGAAAATATCCTTTCCTACTTGAGATCCAACCTAGAACTTAAAGCCTAGAATGAATTTGGATGCAAAATCCCTTAGCATTTGTTGTGATCTCATGGGTTTCCTAGGTGCCTGTATAATGTATTAGTAGCCATTTAGATTAGAACACCTCATACATTTTCCATGACATCTCAAAAGCTAAATTTCCCAATAGTTTAAATTATTTTCTGTTCCAAACACAGGTAAAAGATTTTTTTCCTGTTGCCTGTCATTAGTTTCTCTACATAGCTATGTTAAGCAGGAGTATGTAAGTAAAGTTTGCAGTTGATACTTATGTTACAAGTTCTTTTGTGGAAGCATTGTATGGAGTTTAAATATTAAAACTTAGCCACAAAATGTTCAGCAAACAAGAAGATGAATTAAAAAAAATAAATTCTATATCAAAATAATTCAGTATCACCACCAGTATGGGGTGCCTGTAAGATGAACAGCAATTTCCCGTGTTCATGACTATAGGGACTTGACGAAGAGACTACACTTCTCTGATAGTCTACAAGCCAGCCCAAAAGCCAGATGGAAAGGCAAGGAGGAGGTCTGTAAACTCCTAGATGACAAAACTGTCTTGTCACAACCATCATCATAATGTTTTCTAAAAATGGAAGACTGACCATGGCTAAATAGCACCAAAAGCTGTACAGTCTCCTAAGAGCTCACTTGTAGCATTTCAGCCACAGTGGGTACTAGCTGCACCTTCAGAAGTCAGTGTGGTGCTCAGAGCTGAACTCATGGAAGGAAGGTCAGGGTAGCACCTGAAAATATTCATTTTAATCATAATCACAAAATTGCATGATTAATCTTGGATAAAGGCATAGCTATAGAAGTTGCAGCACTAGCGGGTCTTTTTATTAACAGAACAAGGAAGAGCTTCCCTCCCACAGACTGCAGGGCAAGGATTTTTTCCTGGTGATCTGTTCCCTCTCTGATGGTGGTTTTTCCTAATTCTGATTGGTTTTGCCTATCCAGTTTGAATAATTCTTTTCCAGTTCTTACAGGGATTATTCTATTTTCTGTAGAAGGGAATAGAGATTTACCAGACATTTGATTGATGAATTAGATGGAAGATACAGACAGCTATAGCTTAAATTCAGGAAAACATCCCTTTTCCTCTCAGTGGAACTGAAGAACAGCCAAGGACCAACTGAAATAAAGTTTAATTTGACAAAAATAGAGAAAATATCTATTATTTATTCATTAGCTTAAGTGGTGAATAACAGCACAGGACTAAAAGTGTGAATGACATGGAAATCACCCAATGATTTCCATTTAGAGCCTTAAAATCTTGGTGTAGGAATAAAGAATAGTTTGATGTGACACTGATGTAGACAGGTAATTCCAAACAGTTGGTGTGTATTATCTAAAATGCCATTAAAGTAATCAGTTTTGAAAGTACTACAGACTTAAATTATCAAATATCCCTGGATGACTTGAATATAGGGCTATGGTTCTGAAGTGAAATCTTTTAATGGATTGAAATCCACTGCAGATTATTTGAAGACTTGAAAAAAAAATGTTTTTAGGATTTTGACAGGCATAATGTGAGTTCTTTTAGGCTAAGAAGTAAGAATTAATAATACAGCTGAATGGATGTCTTCCTTTAACTTTTCTGTAATTGATATAAAAAAGCAAAATATTGCAATCATTTTATGTCTTCAGCCTGTATTTTTGATTTCCTAAATAAGAAACACAAGCATAATTCTGAAGGCCTTTTCTGTTTCTTTTAAGATGTTTTATGTGTAGTTAATTGACTGTAAACACAGGATCTTAGTGTCTAAAGAAGCAACCTCAAGAGAGAGGTTAACTGAAAAGAATTCCTTTAAAAAAATATGAATTATTTTAGAATGTGAGTTGTTTCAAATGTGGGTATCAGTTGAGCTGATTCAATAATGGAGTGATTTTGGATATTTGGGGTTTGCACAGTGTTACAATATCGCTCATTCTCCTCATGCTTTGTTATGCACCACATAATCAATGTGACATAGCCTTACTGTAAGTCCTCCATATAGATTGATTCTTTAGACTTTTGTACAAGATCTTTTGTTAAAAATATTGTTTTCAATATTAAAAGAAATGCTTTTTTCTTGATCCTCAGAGCCCTAAGCAGACAAGCTTTCATTGACAAGTTTTATAAAATCCAGACTCTTCCTATTTTTTAGAACTGTATAACTGAAGAGATATTTTCTTGCGTGCATTACTTTGAGATTCATTACTTTCCTTGTTGGAAAACAAAGTCTGTAAATACTGGTAATAATATGTGGCAAACATCCATGCATATTGCACAATGATTTTATAATGAAGGGAGACACACAAATGAAGTAGAAAACAAACACACTAAGGATTACCTCCTGGGATTTCTTGAAAGAAAAGGAAATGATAGCCAACAGAGGGTGTTTCAGCCTGTTAATGAGCAGATGTACCTGGCAATCTTCCATAACTTGCTCTTAAATTAAATCATTATATAAGTAAAGCTTAATTTTTGATCTCCCTCTGGTGAATTGGTAGTGAGATGTGCACACAAGGAAGCAGTCCATGCTGCACCATTTACTAAACTTCTGTAATGGTTATTTATGTGTGTGTCAGAAATGTGTGGTGCTGGTGAAAAGAGAATGCACGAACAGCTGTAAAGGCAAAGCAGTCTTTTAGAAGCTGTGTTATTCGTTCCTCCTCATTACCTTTAGATATATATTGTTTGGGTGCCCATTCTCGAGGACTCGATATATGAAATTGCAAGTGACACTTTTTGGCAATGACTTGATATTCTTTTCTGCATATAAATTTAAAAAAAATCTCAATTTTGTCACTTGTGCTTGCCTGAAGTGTTGGTATTTTCTCACAATACAAGTCAAAGAATTGATTCAATTATTTTAGTTCAAATTGTGCTGTATTTTGTTTAATTTCTTTTTATACCTGGGGAGCTCAGAAGATCCAGGAAATATGAAACATTTGTTTAAGTCTTAATCTTTTTATTTGATCCAAAGTGCTTCAAATGAAAAGAGTCCAAGGACTTTTGAGAAAAAAAAAAAGCCACAGTGGACCATTTCAACATTTGAGTTAAACAAAATCTGGTTTTAATGTTGTGGTTCTTTGCAAATCAAATATCTGTATGTAGGAATTTATTATTTTATACTCCTCTCTAATCAGTCAGCCATATTGATATATTTTAAAAAATATTAGATATTTGAGGATGTACCTAACCTGATTTGATTTTCTACTTTATTTTTGCATTTTGCAAGGACTACTATTTGCTTTCTCATCCATAAAAGAGTTTGATAGAGCGAGCTGTGTGAGAAAAGATTATTTACTCTCGTTAAAATGTATACCTTCTGCATGTAGATTCTCCGAAGTAAAGAAGCTAATGACTTTACTCAGAGTGCCTGCAGGA
This sequence comes from Antrostomus carolinensis, assembly GCF_000700745.2. Classification (NCBI taxonomy): domain Eukaryota; kingdom Metazoa; phylum Chordata; class Aves; order Caprimulgiformes; family Caprimulgidae; genus Antrostomus; species Antrostomus carolinensis. The sequence continues at coordinate 4,931 of NW_010317870.1, forward strand.
ATGTGAAGCAGTCCCAGGAGATGCAGACGATGTCTAAGTGAAACTGTCCTAGGTTTTATCTGCAACTGGCTCCTGAAAAATATTGTTACTTTGTGGGGTTTTTTTCCTGTCATTTATTAACTTATCTTTTATCATATAGTAGAAGGAATAATTTTCTGAGTTGGAATATTTTCCCTTTATAGAGAAAGCTCCACCCAAAGACCTTTTTGCTTCATCAACATTAAAACTCCTCAGTTTACCACTTGGAGAGAGATATGAGGAAGATGATGCAAAAGGTGATGCAGAAAGATTTTCAGAGATTTCAGCAGCTAACCTGAGATGTACTGTAGCAAGCCTGGAGCTCTTCTGGGAGCTTGGCAGGACTGCCAGGTCATCAGTAATGTGAAAAACAGATACAGGTTGTCTCAAATTAAATATAAAAATTGAAGTAAATATTTACTTGATTGGCTGAAAATATGGTTGTGTGTAGATTGCCCAGAGACACGTAGGATTCTACTATGCAGCTAGGAATGAAACTCTGCTTGGTGTTTTTTTTCAGTCCTTGAAGTTTACTTACAAAGCCAAGTCCAGCCTTTTAGAATAGGATCTTGATGGGGAGCTGTGGTTCTTCAAGCACTTATTCGAGGAATTATGTGCAAATATGTGAGTGTGGATCTCAACTATCCCTGTGTCTGGTAACAAACGTACTTAACAAAGTTCTCAGTGACTTTTAATCCATAAAATTGTTGTAGAAGGGTGTAAACATTGTCCTTTTATGATTTTTTCTTTTCCTAAAGAAAGGCTGTTTGCAAAATGACATTGCAGAGGGCTATCAGGATCGCTTTACAATGGCTTTAATTAATTTGTGACCAAATAAAATTAAAAAATGTAGGATATATGGATGATCATTAGAAAAAACTCTCTGTGACACCAGAAAGGAAGACAGTGAGATGTATTGCCTAATGCTCATACATATGCAAGATGGAAGATAGTTTTAGAGAAATTGAGAAGGTCTCAGGAGATATTAATCAGAAAAATATCAATAATGCTTAACAAACATCAGAAGAAACAGCATGTTCTCAAGAACACGCTATGTTTTCCACATACTAGCAATATTTCATTTTTATGATTGTATTCCTAAATTCCAGTCAGGCTGAGCTTCTAAAAATGGGATAGATAAGAAATATTAAATACTCTGAAAACAAATATAACATCTTACTAGTTTTGGCTTCTGATTCCTGAAGGGTGGACGGAAGAAAACCCAGAGATCTGTGGCTTAGAAAAGCTGTTTTCAAAAGCACCTTAAACTTTTTACAGGTAAGAAGAGACACTCACTGTCACACACTGAGACACCCAGACTTAGCAGTCAGCAGACCCCTCATACAAGTCAACCCATTAAATGTACCATGTGCATTAAATGTACTTAGCAGCATCAATAAACAAACTTTTGGTTATCTGCACATGGAGAGGAGAGAGAAGAAGGACAAAGTGGTGAAGCTCGTATTTCATATCCTCTATTAGCGACTATGATAAAGCAAATGTTTGTAGTTTCAAGCAAGGGGGACAGGATTTTGATAATTCTGAGTCATAGATGATTCAGTTTTTGACTTGTGTTTATACATAGTATTAAGGTCTAAAATTCATGTGGTTTTGTGCTGATTTAAAGTTTGTAACCATATATATACAAGTACACAAGCTTATATAGGTAAATTACTGCACTCCACCCCTGCAATTGCAATTACAGGATCTTACACCTGCCTGTTGCTTTCCAGCAGTGAAGAAATGCTCAAATAGGAATAAAACTGCTTCTGTGCAAGGGCATTACTGTCATACCATGTTCATTTCCTGACTGATATAGATCAGTATATGAAATGCACAGGCATGTTCAGTGATAGAGAGTAAGAGAAAATTTCCTGTTATTTTTGCATCTAAAATGGATGAATTCTCCATCGCTCTGTTTTTCTCCACAAAATATTCTGACATAAAGGCTAGATGGTTTGTGCATAGCAGCACAAATGCCATTATCATGTTGATTGAGGTAAAGGGCAGAAGTGTTGGTCATAGGGATGCAAAAGAGAAGGAAAATCTCTTACTGCAAAACTAAAGTATAAATCAATTTCAATGAAAAAAAAAATTGTACTGTCCAGGGAGGGAGGGACTCTCACAAAGTCTGAGAAGGAACATTGAACTTGATACTAAAGAGCAGCATCGGGGAAAAAACGTGATGGGAGAGAGAATAAATCAGTGCAAAAGAGAAAACCACCCTGGAGAGAAATCTAACGAGAGCAGAAGAGAAACATGAAAAGCAAATCGACTCCTTTGTTTCACACTTAGCAAAGCTTCAGTGTGGATTGCAGCATCAGTGTCAGCTTGAAGTTAAAAAAACCCCACAACCTTGAGTCACACAGGTCAGAAACCACCTGAGCACAACTTCAACCCTGTGTTGCCTACACATGTCTTTGGTTTTATCTGGACTGCTACAGCCTCTTCTTTTCTGGCCTTTCAGGACCCTTTATGGGCCATACCAAAGAGCTCCTTTTCACATTCTTGTTTCTCACACCCCTCTCACCACCCCTTTTTGGTGGCTCTGATAATTTCTTTGGCATCTGCTCAGATCTACTGCACTGCTTCTGTTCTCCCTGCTAAGCTTCTACTGGTCTCTACACTTACCTTTCTCTTTCCTTTACTCTTTCAGGGTCTTGTGTTCCTTTAGCACCTCTTTTCCACAAACTGCCTTTGTAGTGTTCTGTCCTTCCCTTCGCACTGTCTGCACGCCAGACTTAATGCACTTTTCCTCCAGTCTGGTTTTCTTTTGGGGTGACTTTTGACAGAGCACTTTACCTTCCTTTACTTCAAACTTCACAGTTGTAAAATGGTGATAGTATAGTTTACTTCCTTTGTAAAATGTTTTGGAATCTACTGGTGAAAGCTCTGCATAAAAGATGAATATTATTGCTATTTAAATCAATAAGTACTAAGAATAAAGTACGCTATAGATATCTCCTTCAGAGCTTTAACATAAGATCCAATTTGATCTTCCTCTGTCCAGCTGGGACAAAGTATGTGCATGCTGTGTGTCAAGTGCAGACTGCAGCCTAAGCTCTACCTCAAATGTATTAATAATACACAGTATGTACATAATTTCAAGGTTATATCATTGATTTGAATATCCAGCATCAGGTCTTGAGGAGGGATTGTAAACTGCGTTTGTTGCTCCCTTCCTGCCTGGGGCATAGGTATGGATGAGAGAGGAAGGGTTGCTGCAAGAACTCTGATCACTGGTCTGATGAATACATGGAAGTACGTTGTTAAGTGCCTGATACACTTTCTACACTTGCTAACTAAAACATATGGTCATGGCTTTTCTTGAAATTTTCCCTCAAGAATCGTTTATCTCTATGTTGAGAATAAGCATGAGCAGTTTTTCCCAGAAGGTGAAGTCCAAAACTGCTATTTCTGAAAACAGAGGTTTAGAAAGAAAATGACACATCAGTTTTGACTCTGGCATCTCATCAGCATTTCCATATCTCTTTTAACCTACCCTTTTGTGAAACAAACAATTCATATAAGAACAGAGCTGGAATACATTTAATCCTTCATTTAAAATAAAGATCTTATTGAAATTATTTGAGAGCACTTTTTGGTTTTACATGAATTATGAATTGTAAGCTTTATTTAGTGGAGACTTCATAAATGTTTACCTTGTTAAACCATAATTGCCAATTTCCCAGTAGTTTTATGCGTAGGAGAATAATATTTCATCAGATATTGAAGTACAAGGTGTTGTAGAAAGTATATGAAATACTTGTGTGAAAACCTGTGTTTTCATAAACAATGAGTGAGTTGGTTTTTTTGAACCTGTTGATGCTAAGTGTTACACATTGGCATCATATAGGAATAAGTGTGGCCAGACAGTCTCTCAAGGTCATTTCCAGAACCAGATTCTGCTATTTATGGTATGATCATAACCAATCTGTCAATCAGTCATTTGTTGATGGATAGAATATTTTTATTTATAATTATATATTTTATTATATGGTATATTTTTATCTTTGTTTTTTGCTTGTTTGGGTTAATTTTCTTAAATTTATCTAATACCAATATTCTTACAAGAAACCATTGTGTTCAAAGCTTTTAGGGATCTTTGGTAGAAATGATCACTTATGATTCCGATGCCTCACTTCGTTTGAATCCACTTATTCCCACATTTTGTAACAAGCCTGTTGATATGAGTGATCTAGAGCTTAAGATCACACTGAATGTTGTACTTCCTGGAACCTCTCTCTATCCTGAGATGTCTCATCTCATTAGAGGTTATTTCATTTCTTCTTCAGTGCTATTTTTTTTTTCCTTCCACAATAGCATGATAGCCTCATGTATAAAACTTAAAAGGTCTGCAGACACTAAGAGATGAAAAGTAGAGTGATTCATCTTGGCACTGATCCAGTCTGTAGACTGAACAATGGATTTTGTAACTGTCAGTGCTGAGCAGAGTTCCTTGTCTGCTCCTGACATGATAACAGTCAGCTGCACTACAAGCCTCCAGTCTCCCATGAGGCAAGCTGACTGCTAGCTCTGGCTGTGGATATGTTGTTCGTAGCACCGTAGGACAGCACCTAAAGCTATGCCTACACTAGGAAACAAAGAATTTTAAACTATTTGAGTTCTATGATTCACATTTCCTGTTTCTACTTCCAGTGTAGTCTTTATACACAGAGAAGAATGTTTCTGGACTTTCTTAATTAATCCAGTGTTTAAGAAGAGGAAAGTTTGGATAGCTGCTAGCTTGGTCTGCAAAGTGCTTAGCCCTTTCCAGGTCTGAGCTGCATGGCTCACACAAGGGTGAACTCAGACCTCTTGTTAAGGCAGAGAGGATGTTTAGGCTGCCTTCTGCTGAAGTGTTCCTGAGTTTGACAGTGACGTGAGCAACAGGCTGTGTCGATGATGGGCAAATAGAATTTGGTAAGAGGGCTCAGATCTGCACTTCTGCGACAAGGCAGATACTGGCAAAATGACTGCTTTCTTATGATAGTTACCAGGTTGTTTAATCCTACCTCTAAATCCTATCTCTAATCTACCATTCTCTGAGGTAGCCTCCATCTACCATTTCTCTTGAAGAAGAAACACAGGGTTTGCACTCTTTCTCTTCTGGAGTGGAGGCAGATAATCTGTCTTAATCCCAGACCTTGCAGTTCTGCTTTCTCTGACAACAATATCTGTACAGTTTCATTAAAGCACAGTATTCACTTACATGAAAGCATCATTACAACAAGTGATGACATATGTAGCTTGCTTTAGGCTTTTCCTTTAGTCATTCCCTGAACCTGAGGAAGATAGATACAGTTTCTTTGGAAACTCTCCTGAAATCTCTCCTCTGTCAGCAAGCTGACCTCTCTCCTCTCTTCCTATTGGATGTCCCTATTAATTTGCTGGTCTTTGACTTCATACTCCTGCCTTTGACAAATCAAGTTGTGGAAGTGGAAATGGAATTCTTGGTGTTGACTCATCTTCCTTTCATCTTCCAGGTAAGCCTTATATATCTGCTCTGCTTCATTCTTCTTTATTCTTCCTACTAGTACAGCGTAGTCACACAGGGGATTGTCATAATCTACCGTAGTTGGTTATTTACCACTAAATAGTAATTTTGTGAACTAGTTGTTCTACTTGTTCTTCACATGCAACAGAGTGGTCTGAGGTAGCTTTGTGATCAGGTGCAGTCCCTGGGAGAGTTTAGTGGCAATAACTGATCAGGCAAAGTTGTTTGCTAATATTTTAAATAGCATTTTATTCAGTAAAAATATTTAAAGCATCATTTGTTTCTGCAAACAAGCAGTTCACTTTATTGACAGTAGAGAGGCAGGTACCAAGATGATGAAATTTTCTGACTTTTTATACTAAATTACTTCTTAGGAAAAGGAGAAAACTTACTCCGAAGTGGAGATAAGAAAAATCATTGTCTGAATTGATATAATCTTAAATCTAAGGATGGTAACTGCATAGGCAGAGGTCTCCAGATTAATTTCTTGTACATCCAGTAGAGTTAATCTAAGAATAGCATACTTTTGGATCAGTCTGGTGTTGATGTTAGAAAATCACTGGGAAAGAAATGAATTATTTTTATTAGTAGCAGAACTGAGCAGAGAAGTACCTGACCAGAAGAGATAGAAATGTCTGTTTGCACTTGATAAGCAGCAAATCACTTTATTTGAAACATTTTCCATGCAATAAGTCACTATTGTCTTTTTAAGGTACTTCTTGTATGTGTGGGCTGCAGTCCTACTGTGCTATACACTGTCCAAATATAAAAAAAGAGGAAAAGCCATCCTCAAACAGGTGAAAGTCTTAAGTGAAAGGCAAGCATACAGATAAAGCAAATAGATGAAGAGGTAGGGAGTACAAATGGTCTGAGTGAGAGAATCTCAGCCTTGTGTACTACTAGTACCTTCAAGAAATGTAGAGATCACACTGGGTTGGAGTTTTATGAAATATTTTGATAAAACTGTTATCAAGGAATGAATCAAAATAGTTCCTGTTAAGGAAAACATTATCTTTGCAGCCTATTAGAATTCTTTCATTACTTGAAGAGAGGAAATCTTGTAGCTACAATAGTAAATACAGTGTATGTGGATAAAGCCACTCTAAATAAGTGATCTCAGCTTAAGAAGAAAGTTCTCTTGTGGATTAGGGAGCTCTAAGGAGGTAAGAAATAAGGACTTGAGAAAAAGATTAATAGTTGAGTAATGTAAGGACCCATACTGGAACTTGTGAAAAGTATCTGAAAAGGGAATAAATAGTACTTTTTTTTTTTTTGTCGACAAAGTGAAATTCCATGGGGCTTGTTAGCTATGAGGAGATACAAAGAATGCAGAAGGATCAAACGGTGATTGACCATTCAGTAATAAATGACAGGTGAGCTTCAGGGTAGACAGCTGATGGTAACTGATTCTGAAGGGACAATTGGAACTAATCATACTACCTGATAGATTCTAAATTAGCTGTAACAACTCCAAGAAAAATACTTGGTCATTGCAGGGAACAGCATAGAGAAGGCTGCAGTTCAGTGCAGTCTAGAAAGAAATTGAGATGTTAGATTGTATTAAGACAAAACGAGTGTCATTACAGGAATTTATAGTACACCTTTGCCTGTATTAAAGCATTCAATCTCAGTCATTCCATCTCAAAATGTATATGAAATAACATAAAAGGTCCTAAAGAGAGCAACTAAACTGATGAAGAAATACAAAACAATTCTTGGAGAACTAAACATGAGGATATTTAAGGCAGTGCTAAGGGGAAATTAATAAGGGACAACATGATAGATGAATAATAGTAAGGTGCGTCTTCCCATATTGTCTGCCATAAAATGCAGTGAAAGGGATGCTTCAGTTAACTTTACCTACGTGCAGTTAAAAAGCAGCAGACTCAAAATAGTGTCTCAAGCAAACTGAACACTCTGAGTGTTTTCATTCTTAACATTTTTCTGAGAGAAGGATTCTTAGATAAGATTTTCAGAGTTGTCTGCTTCCCAGTGGCTGCTGTTCTTACTGGCACGTGGCCACTCTGGGTTTTCCAGGGGGCACCCCAAGGTGCTGTTGGTCACCAGAGAGCCACTGCTGGCCTCTCCAGGATCGGTTTCTGATCCTGTTTTCAGGACCAAGCTCAAAATTGTACATTGTCCAGCTGTTGACTGAATGAGCCCCGAGTATTCTGAATGCAACGCTCTCTGCACAGGTGACCAAACAGCACGTGATACTGTCCAGCTTTCTAGCATCCTACATCCAAAGATTTCAAATTACCTCTTATTTCTACCTTTCTAGGTTCAGGTCCTTATATGTTGTGTCATGCATCCTGTCTTGAAGACTTTAGCAGGTTAATTACCTTTCCTTGTGCAAAGTACTTTCATTATCTAGCTTCATTATCAGTGACATCTGTTTTGCTAATACTTTATCTGGACAAGCTCTGGTCTAAGTTCCCTCCCTAAAGTATCTTTGATGTTTTGTGTAGACTTTTAAAATGGGCAGATAGCTGATAACAAAATGATCAGATTACCTAGAATCTGTCATTCACTCCCTCAAACTTGTCATTTCTTCAATTGCACAGCTGCAGTAATTGCAATAATTTCTCTTTTTAGGTCTGTGTGCATTGTTTAGCATAAAAAATGACTGCTGATTTTGGGTAACTTAAGGGTAACTTGGTATTTTCTGAAGTTCACCTATAATAACTCTGGAAAGTTTTACCCTTTAAAATAAATTTAAAGTTAAGTAATCATAATGATATTTTTGTTAGCAATTGATTGTAATCTATTTTTCTCGGGTTTTCCTGAGCAGAATGAGCATGCTTTTAATGGAGGTTTTAAAAATAATATGAGAAGACAAAAGCAGCAGATAGGATTGGAAGGGACTCTGAGAGATCCCTCAGCCCACTCAAGATGGGCTTGATTATGCCAAGTCATTCCTGACTAATGTTTGTCTAATTTGTCCTTAAATACTTCTGGCTGCAATTTAAACATATTAGCAGAGTGGGTAGTAAGAGTAACTTTTTGCAAAGCTCCTCTGTTATTTGAAGACTGTTGTTATATCTCCTTAATTCTTGGCCAAGTTAAACAAACCCAATTCTCTCCACCTTTCCTCACGGAATGTGTTTTTTAAGCCTTTGCTCATTCTTGCTGCTCTCAGCTGTCCAGCTGACTCATCTCTTTCTGGATTGGTGTGTTGAACTCCATACAGAGCTCCAGCCTCAGGCTGTCACCTGCTGAGGGCTACTTCATACGTCCCGTGTCTGACATCTGCTGAGGGCTACTTCATATATCCTGTGTCTCACATCTTCATTGCATGCCCTAGCAGGAGGGCCATTCTATTAGGGAAAAATACTGACTCATGTTCTATTTGTAATCCTTTAGCCTCCACATCTTTTTCCTAATTAATTGTTCTGTAATTAGGTGTTCCCTATGTTGTGTTTGTGCAAGTGATGATTTCTACATAAATACAGTAGATTGCACTTGTCTTCACTGAGCTGTATCTTATTTGTATCTTCAATTTGGTTAGATAAGCTTTGAATTTTATTGATGTCCTCCACAGTCCTCGTGCATCCTTCCAGCTTGATATTATACGCAAATTTAATTACTTTGTGTTTTAGTCCATCGTTCAAGTCATTCATAAAAATGCTGAATAACACCGAGCTCAGCTTAGGCTCTTGCAGGAGCTTTACTCAATGAATGCATCATTTCCTTTTGGCAGAACAACAGTTTTGCAGCATTTTTTTTGTTAGTTGTACTATAACTTAATCAAGATTGTACCTCCTTAGCTCATTTTTGACAATATCAGAAGAGATTGTGTAAAAAGCTTTTCTGAGGTTAATCTAAAACTCATCCTGAGCTCAGAAGCCTATGAACCTGTCCTAGAAAGAAATGAGGCTGACTTTGAGGTAGCCTGTTGTTTTATGGGTGTTTATTGGTTTTGATTGCTTTCATGGTTATGCCGGAGTCAGCCCAGCTTCAAATAGCCTTTAGAGACTGGCACTCTGCCTCTTCAGACACTTGCCTGCCACTCTGATTTCAAAGGTAAATCACTAATGGATCTAGGCTTGAACCAAAAGAGCACAAAACATTTCTGTTACTTGAGCTGTTTCCTTGGACTAACTCTTTCTACTTATTGCTGACCTCCTTACCAAATATTTTCATGGTGCTGTTTCCCTGTGTATTTACAGTTGTACTTTGGCTTTTATATTTTGCTTCTATCTTCCTGCAGCCATATCAAGATATTAAATAGGATGCAACTGGCTTTTATTTCAAAGCCAAGCCATTTTTCATCTTTAATAAGATGACCTACTGGTCACTGCTAGCCAGTGATTTCTAAGCATGCTGTTCACAGCTTTCCGCACTGTATGCCTTTGCATATTTTCCAGTCTATATACACTAGATACTGACTCCATTAAAAAAAGGCTGTATAAGCTCTTCTCCTGTTGTGTCACTCCTACACATTCCTTCCCATTCATGCTCAAAGAAATAAACTCAGCTGTAAGAAATCCGATTTCTGTTGGTTATATTTTTTTTTTATTTCAGATTGCCTATTTCTTTCTCTTTCTGATGTGGCAAATAGTTGGTGAGAACTAGAAACAAAAGAGCTGGTGTGTGTACTCATTATAAAATAAAGCATATTTTCTTGCAGCTTTGATGATTAGACATGAGCTGTCAGCATATTTCAGTGTTCTTTGGTTAACTATGCATTAAAAATATTAATAGGAATAACAGCTTCTATTATACAGAATGGAGCTGCTCGGCAGCCCCTACCTAAAATACTGTGGAAACGTAGCCCTCACCTGGGGAAGGTAACAATTAAATCACATAAAGAATACCCACTTAGTCTGGGAAAATGTCTGCAAAAAACTCACACAGGAATTCAAAAGAAACAGGAAATTTTCTAACAGATGAAGATACAACAATAATTTCAGTTAATAGATTATCTTCTCTGGGGATGTGGGGTTATTCTTTGTCATCTGCAGGTTACGTGGGTAAAGGCACAGTGGCTGCATTCTGGCCCACAAAGGTAATTTCACATATGGCAGTCAACGACAGCCAAAGAAGCTGTCTGCTGTCTGTAACACAAGTGTAAACTTATTTTAATATTCCTCTCTGTTGACATTTAACTGGCCTGTCTGCAGCATAGAAATGGTGTGACTTAAAAATCAACTCTTAATGAAGTTGCTTCAATAATGCGGTCCCTTTCAAAAGGCCTGATTAAGCCAAATTGTGAATCTGTTTCAGATGAGTCCATTTATGTGTTTGTGTTCACTTCCTGTTGTACTTTGGTGGCAATAATACTCATAAGCAATAATAGCTGATTTTTCTCTTTGATCATTTGTGTAAGAAGTTAGATGAGAAAAATAGTATTGCCCAGTGATCTGTGCATCACCGTCATCTGTGCTTCTAAACATAATTAGCCATGGAGCTTACATTCTGGGTTGTAATACCAAGAAAAGGAATGAGAAAATACAGCTGAGCTGTGATTAGCAAATCTCAAAGATGGGATCTAATTGGGAAATCCCTACCCACAAGAATGATTGAACTCATTCTCCTCCAGAGCAGAAGCTGCTTGTGGTAGTGATATGGATGTCTGTGTGCTATAACTTGGACCAAGGCCATCCTTTCTCTTCTGAAAGGTCACTAAAGACCCATTAAACAGCAGCAACTTTCAGCTTCATGTCAGGAGTAGTTTGCCAGTCACAAAGCAGCACTTCACAAGGTTTTAAATTCATCCTGTTACATCAAGAGCAATGTAATAAGCTCTGGTAGTCACACAGGACACGAACTATCCTCTTGGATAACACGGAATGTATGCTCTGTCAGCCCTGAAACTCCACAGTCTCCTACAGTGCTATTACACTTAAGGAAGAATATATACCTGGTGAATCACTCCTACTAAATCTGATTTACTTGTAGCAAAACCTAAAACAAACAGCCCAACACATTCACAGTAGTGAGATATACAGTTGCCTTTGCTATTCTGCACACAGGATAATGACAGTGAAAATAACAGCAAAGGGTACCAAAGCACCTTGAGGAAAATGACTTCTTGTAATAGTGCCTGACCTCTATCTGTTGTCCGTCCTTTAGATGTTGCCTGTACAAAAGTGGAACCAATACACATTATTAAAAAACAAAACCAATTCTGTAGCTACTGAATGGTAGACAAGGTATGTATTTTTCAGATCTATTCTCTTGCCTCCTGCCACCTTGCTTTTACTACCAAAAAAGGGCAAAAGGAAATATTTATTTGTTTAAAAATGTGTACCTTGCATTTCTCTTCTGATAACAAAAAAAAAAAAAGAAAAAAAAAGAAATAAAGAAAGAAGAAAAGTGTTCCTATACTATTATTTATTACCATGCATTGTCTGCTAAGGCTATGTTTTCTATCATGGGATTCAAATTGCTTCTCGTGCCATCAGCATTTTCCTTTTTCACATTTCTTTCAAGGCAAAATAGAAAATGTGTTTCTCTGCAGTAGCGACAGTGATCTAGGAAAACTTTATTTAGGGTGAAAGGGAAAATAATGGAGTCGGAACAAGTATCTACACTAAAAATCTATTTAGAACATTGAAAACCAATATATTCACAAGACAGCATTGTATCTTTTTAAAATTAAGCTCAGGAAGGTATGGAAACATAGTGTGTAATGATCATTAACCTGCCTATTTGCATTGTAGATTAAAAATCTGAAGATGTAGTAATGAGGAGTTGGAATGAAAGACAGTGTATTTATTTTGCAGAAAAGCAGTGTGAAGGCAGTACCACTCTTGTAATGGTAAAACTTGGAGTGCATTTAAAAGTAAACAAATGCATTTCCATTCAGGGTTATTGCACAGGAGACTCCATAAGTAAAAATCCAAATACTGCTTTCTTAATTCACACATGCAGTTACATTTAATGGCAATAGGGCTGGGTCTGGCAACAGGCAGGGTGTCGCCCATAAAAATTATTCCTGTTTGCAGTCTACCTATTTTCTAAAGGTTAGCACTAGGATTTCATTTACTGTCTTCTGTAGAACCAGCTCTGATTTAAGGAGATGCTGGCTTCTATCCTCCAGCTTCTCATTCCCCTTCTACAGAACCTCTTCAGCTAACACAACTGTTAGTGGGGCCATTTGGCTAACCAAATGTGGAAAAAAACACACAGCCAGTACTGGGTGCTTATCCCTCAGTGGCGAGGTAGAAGAAGAGAAATGAAGATCTGGGGAGTTTAATGAGTGTACCTCATCCAAAGGTAAATAAAAGCTGTCATTAGAGAATGGCAGATACAGAAACAGGGTCGGGTTTTGAGTGCCAGACCTCTCCTCTACCTCTAGTACAGTAAATCTTTTAGTGATACCATAGTCAAAAAGAAAGGACTATTAAAGCTGATTATCTAGTTTAAAAACCAGTATTTAAATGTACATATTTCAGCATCTTCTGAATTTTGGAGTGAGTTTATTTGCATAACTAGCATTTACAAAATTTAGCTATAACAGGAATGGACAAGTTTATGCCACACAAATTAAAGTTTCAAGTTTTCCCCTTTCTCTAGGAAATCAGAAATGATAAGAAATTGTGTCAACAATGCAACAGGAAAGAAGGAACATAAATTGTGATGCAATTAGCTTCATTTTCCTTTCTTCTCTGAGTACACATGCTGATAGATACCATTCAAACTATTTTGGTGACAGGCAGCGATACAAGGTTCTGTTCCAAAATCATTTAAGTATGTGCTTAAATTTAAAAATGTGAACACTGTAAAAGCTGCAAATGCTGAGACCACTTACACTTAATCTTTAGGATGTGCTTAGTATTTTGCTGGATCAGGGCTAGAGTACTGAGCCTTTACAGGAATGAATGCAAGCTGATCTGCTGATGAGAAGGTTTAATGGGAATTTCATTTTTCCTTTCATTTAAAATTCTGTCAACAGTATATCCTTCCTGGCCCCTGCAGGATGAACTGTACCTGGATAATGTTTCATTGTTACTGCAGCAAATGGGCCATAAAGTAAATGTTCTACTTAAGTCTTTGAGTCATTAGGTGGGGCGTGGCTAATCAGAGGGAATTGTAAACTGGTGTGTAGAGCTCCTTTTATTTTATGGGGCACTGAGCTAGAAAGAAAACAGAGCCCTTCTGCAGGTTTAAGTAGTTTCTTTTTGCTTTTAAGTCTGTTGTGACTTGATATTGCACTCTTTTGCTGCCTGATATCAAAGGGAGAATTCTTATTTTTTATTTCCATACTTGGCATTTTTGACTTGAGAAGACACCAGAAGGTGGCTGGTATGCCAGAAAGCACTTTTAGCTTTAGTCTTTACCTCGAGGATTTCAGGTACAGTATATGCATTCTGCTTCAGATCATCTTTTATGCAGATGAAAAAATATAATTTTTGTCCTTTAGTACTATCTTTAAATCTAATACACTTGACAGGCATGTCTTGGTGTCCAGAGAGGCTTTTACATGGGCCTTGGATAGATTAGTGCTGGTACTGACAACAATATAGGCATGCTGATGTGACTGGGTGTTGCCTCTAGAATCTCTACAAGACACACTGCTGTTTTGTAGAGGTACTGTCTTGCTTAGAGACCCAGAGATCTCTAAGCTGGCATTAGAGCAGCCAGTGTTGTGGTGGCTTTCAAATAGATAAGAAAGGAGCAATAAATGTATTAAAAAAGGTGAACCTCTGTGCAACAGAGAATTGCAGATGGAGTTTGAATGTCCAAGATCCTCAATGTGTGAAGTGTTTGAGGCCATTAGGAAGGCAAATACACTGTAGTAAGTCAAGGAAGGAAGAAAATAAGGAAGCTTGAGCTGAAATTCTGTAAGGTGGTCATTCCAGGTTGGTTTGGGTGTTTTACAAGTAATTACCTTGTGGCATGACAACAGTCTGAGAGTCAAGTCTATTTTAGCAGCCCTTCCAATTAAAGACCTTACTGAAACCAAAGTGAAAACATCCTCTCATCCATCGTATTGGCTCTAGACTTGGTTCATTCTCCCCAGAAGACTTCCACAGGCACATGAAACTTCTTAGGAGGCAGCCTGGCAAAGGATCTAACCTTTACCGGCAGCTGTGAGCGTACTGTGTTGTTGAGGAACTCAGAGTCACTGAGAAGCTGCCAAAAGATTAAATAAACAGTCAAGCAAAGTGTAACTCCTTTACAGGGGAACTGCCTTTTGGTACAATAACACTGTGACATTCCTGTGCTGCTGTTTCATCTTATCTTATCTGTTAACATGTTTGCTTGGGTTTTATCTATGCCTTGACACTTCTCCAACAAAGCTGTGGGCAACCAGTGGTAGTGTAGAGTGATCTGATCTAAACTGCCTGGGAAACAGAGTGGGCTCAGATGCAATGCTAATGTAGAACAATGTTAAGAGTGATCTGATTTACTGGCACAGACCTAGCATCAAGGTGGGCTTGATAGCAAAAATGTCACATCTGCAACTGGTTCTGCTGAGAATGGTGGGGTTGCATTGAGCCTTCAGAATGGCTGGTGTGCTGGTGCTTTCTCTGTGCACACCATGGATATGTGATGAGTCTATTACCATTTATCATGTAAATATACATTTAGGGACCTTAGAAAGCTGCCTGAATTGTTGCAACTGTAGACTAACTGCACCTTGATAGTGCTGGTGGCTTGGTTAAAAGGACTGTCTAAAAGGCACGTCATTAACTTGATGGACTACAATAGCTCCAAAGGTTTATCATACCAGTGCAGGTGTTGAACCTGAGTGTAGGAATAATTCTAGTGGCTAGAGCAGAAGAATAGGAGGTTGGAAATGTCATGGAGTCTCTCACCAGTGTATTTTGAGTCTCTCTTAACCTCACTTCTCACCCCTCTGACAGAAGCATTTGAAAGAAAAATAAATGTCAGCAAAGGCTTTTAGAATCTTGGATTTTAGGTGCCTCAGAAAAGCAAAGTATTTTACATGCATTCTAAATCAAATATCTCCATTCAGAAAATAACAGTTGTTATTTCTTTCAATCAAACTACTCAAAGCTTTTAGTTCTTGTGTAAACTGGTAGTCTACAGCCTATTTAGGTTTAAAAAAAACCCAAACAACCCAACAACAACAAACCAAGTCTTTATTACGTGTTTATTATGGGAGCACTGGAAATCTTGCCACCAAAATTGCACTTTTGCAGAAGAAAAATGGCAGCTAAGTTCTCTCATTACGGAGATACTGAGTACCTCAATTAAAAAAAAAAAAATCAAAATAAAAAATTAATAGTTTAAGTTTGGAATCAAAGCTTGGAGGACTATGAACTCACAGCACCTTAGAAAAACATAGTTTGTAAGGGACCTTTGAGGATCATCTGGTCCAGCCTCTTCCCTCAAGTAAAACTAACATGAGACCAAGGATTGCGCAGGATTTTGTCCTATGAAGTTCTGAAAATCTTCAAGGACTCAAATCTCTCTCTCTTTAAATATTTTTTATTTTTTATTTTTTTAAAAAAGCAAACATATTTTGGAGGGATTTGACTAGTGCCTTTTGAGTCATGTGTTTAAAAGCTTAGGCTTTGGAGATCAGTGAGAAACAGTTGATTGAAGGAACCAAGAAAACAAAAATGGCCTTTCTCTCCAGGAGGGAGGTGCAAGCTGCCTCTATACATCGGTAAATATTTCCTGAATAACTGCCTTATAGTACCTACATAGTAAAAAAAAAATTTAAAACAAATGTTACCTCTCTTATGTTTCATTTCCAAGCTAAATTTTTAAACCACAGTACATTTTTATGAGTGCTATATGTAAAATTATTGAAGTTAAGGTAAAGAATGGAAACACAGACAGAGCTTTTATTATAGTGCTGCTAAGGGTGTTGCTGTAGTAAATAATTTTTTAAGAATGGCATCCCGTATTTTATATGATATTTCTTCTCAACTGCCTTTCTTTAGCTGGAAAAAGGAAAAATAGTTCTTCTAAACAAATGTGCCTCTACCTCAATTATATATTTTTTTTCAGGATATAATTAAATTTAATTATATGAATTTTATATATCTAAATGAAATACTTAATTTTTATACTAAATATAAATTAAGACTCTCTGGGCTGAGTTACTTTGTATAGTTTTGAAATATTTTCTTTTTAGTGGATCTTTATTACCTTAGAATAATGGCTATAATTATAAAATAATGCCCCTAAAAGACTCAAATTTGCTTAGAGTTGTTTATTCCAGACAGAAAGCTTGTATTTACAAAGCTTGGCTTATGCATATGGGTGGATCATGAAATTATTTATCAAATTATTTAAATTAATTAATGAGAAGATTGTAAATTGTTCACAGATAATTAAAACAAAAAGAGGTGACATTAATCAAGTAAATAATTCATTGTGAACCATTTGCACAGCTCAATTCTAACCAAGTTCTTACAATGTCAGGAAAATGAAAGAAAAGGATATATGTAATAAACACAGATGACCTTCACGTTGCTCCAGCGCGAGCACTCCCTCGCTGCTGCGGAGTATTTGCAAGAATTCTTCTGTAATTTCCCTAAATTGCTACATGTGCATATTGAGTTAAATGAACTTTAGTCATAGGGAAAGTCACCTGAGAGTGGCAACTGGAGGTCACTTGAAAAATGTAAGACAAAAAGTGCCTTAAAATAATTTAATATAAGGAGTAGTAAATATGCTCGATATGTTATTTTAAAGGGACTTTGAAGGAGGGAACATTTAATGAGCTATGGAGTCAAATAAATTACTTTTTAAGTGGAAGGAGAGGACAGAGATGAATGAAGGAAAAAAAATGGAACTGGAGAAACAAAATGGATCAGGTATGAGTAAAATTGTTCTGCCATACTGTGAGAAGGAAGAGAGCAAACCTCGTGAGTGCCACTTTTTTCAGTGTTTTGAAAAAGGCACTATTTCTTTGCTAGGAAATGTAGGCCATTATCAGTCACTGATATTTCAAGCATAATGTGGCCAAAAAAAAAAAAAAGTCATAAAGTAAACTCAGGCTCTATTTTCTCTCCCCTCTTCACCTGATAAGTGCAGGGACAAAAACTTCAGCCTGCTAAAAGATGCATTTATCTATTTACTTATTTACTATGTTAGCTAGCAAAAGTCAATATACAGTTATATTTGGTAATTTATTTCACCATGAAACAGGCAGGGATCTGTTTTCTGCCATGTCATATTTAATGTTCTATGAATCTCTACTCTACTCATAAACTAACCAAGAGGGATATTAATTATTTCATATTGACCACAATGCATGTAATTTCAGGTAACACAAAGGCAGAGTTGAAATGCATGTCTCTTCTTACATTCACTCTGTCTCTATCTATTCAAAGGACATTGATCAAACAATTATGAAAAAACAAAGGACCCAGATGTAAGCAAGTCATCACCGTGTTTACTCCATGGCAAATAATTTTTCACTACAGCTACCCACAAAAGAGCTTTTTTCTTTCATGAAATGTCTGAGTCCAAACCTGAAAGATTTAATCTTGTGCTGTGAAGTTCCCTGAAATTTGTACGTTAGCTATTCAGTGCTTCACTTTCCCCGTGAACCAGCTGTTTGGATGTTCTCCTTTTGTGCCGAAATCCCTGGTTGGAGGCAGGACTCATCCAGCTGTTCTGAAGAGCTCCTGGGTGGGACACTCTGATGAAAGGACAAAAGTGGTTTAGTTTTCAAAACAATTTTTTTTTTTTTTCCCCAGGAAACAGTGAAGTTTCCACAGAAAGAAAACACCACTTGTAATTTTTGAAAAACAGGGCTGTAATTTTTTTATTCACCTGCTTAAATTGAGACTTTGTTTTCACCATCCTTGCCACCACTTTGGGGCTGCGCTGCTGGCTGAGCTGTACTGTTTTGCAGAGCTGTGCTAAGCCATTTGTGCAGGTGGTTTTTGGTGCAGCAGTGTGAAAGAGCAGAGCTTGACTCCTACTGTTGTTTTCCATGTTGCAGGCTGAGAACATAGCATCTCAGCCACAAGTGTGACAAAATGCAAGCAACGCAGCATATGCATTTGTTTTTCATCTTTACTCTTGCTGCAGCATTTTGTTTCCCAAGTAATTTCTACTTGCTGTGTTTAAATTAGAGATGGGGAAGGGGACTGAAGTTTTTTACCTGCAACTCCATAAATTTTAATTGTGCTGCAGAAATAGAGATGAGAGCAGGAGTTTGTCTTCCCTTGTGAGACCTCTAAACTTTAGAGACAAAAAATGATTTCAACAACAAGTAGTTTAGCAAATCCTTCCTTAAATTTTGCTCTATAAAAATAAGCACCAGTAAGTGTTTTAACTTTAAACACCTTGACTCTTTAGCATGCAGAATTTTAGACATGTCAGCTTTGGTTGTTTGATTTATACCTTTGACCTATCTCTAATTATTTTAACCTTATAATTTGCATAAATCCAATCTCTGCTGTCAGACTTTGAAGACAACAGAAATCCCCTTATGCATTGTGATTCACTAAAGAAATTAGAGGTGTGATATTGGGTGGGCTTTTTTCATTTGACCCTTTACAACTTCTTCTAATTTTGAATTACTCTAGTGAATTTTTCTGCTCTTGAAAGCAAAAGATGTAGAGAATAGATTACTGCTGAGTGCCGCCTCACATTATAGAAATGGTTTTTGCCTCTGTCTGACAAAGGATATCGATGACTGCCTGCAACATCCGTGCTGTACCTGAGCTGCCCAGCTCAGCAGGGAGGTTTGGACTGTGGCTCTCAGGAAATTCAAGTCAGAGGCACTGGTTTGCTTCATTATATCAACCATCAAACTTGTAAATTCGGATTTGAATCCTGTTTTAAATTTTAGACACTGACTCATCGGGCCAAAGAGAATGAAGGTTTTTTAGATCTGGTGTTTTGGTTGAAGCCCATTTTGAGCTGTGAGGATGCTGCCAGACTGCTGTTGACACTTAGCACTGTATGAACTGGGAGATCTCTTTGAGGGGTTAATGGTCCTTTCTGGTTTTTCTCAGCTCCCTGGAGCCAGAGTGAGCATCTTTCCTGCATAGGTGGTGAAAAGATAGGCAATGTTTTGTGGGAAGTGGCAGTTTTAAACTTCCAAAATTTATTTCTGTGGAAGAAAGTGTCTGTTTTGAGAAGGAACAGCACATTTCACTCCCTGTGCAGTGAACAAATGAGTGCCTCGGCTGAGCAGAATGAAGTTGTAATGCTGCTTGCAGAGCTGAGAGGAAGGCTGCCTTTGCACAGATGATGCTGGTGTCGGGGGCACATGCTGGCATGATAACTAGTATAAATGGTGGGACCTTACCTGTCAGACACGTGAAACCATTTTCCAGGGAGAGAAAGGTGTCCACCAGAAACGATGGCCTTATCAGGCACAGTTTCATACATGGAATTGAAAAGTTTATTTAGATGGCATTTGCCTGTCTCTTCACCTCTAGGTACTTTCTTACCTCACAAAAAGTGGTGACAGGCCTTAATATGTTAAAAGATGGGGAGCTGTTCTGATGTTGCAATAATGAAGGCCATTACTATCTATTAGCTTAGATGGATTAAAAGGTTAAAACACTTTCTGGTGAAAATTAATTATCCTGAGAATTCAGTTAGAAGTGTTCTTTGATGTCTGGCATTTGCATGCCTGTGATGAGGAATAGGTCACCTGCTATGTGCATAAACTCTCAAGGCTTCCAAGAAGAGGAGTAGCAAAGTTCCCTGCTAATCTACTTCTCCTGCTTAAGGATGAGCTTCTTACTGATGTGTAGGAAGTCACACCTCACTGATGTGGCTATCTGCAAGTTGATTACTACTGGGCAGGAATTACAAGTGTCTTTGTGGCTTTGATTAGTGATACTCTCACTATCTATCTCCTTAGTTGTAGCAAGAACTCCCTGTCCTCTTTCATTCTGCTCTTGTGCTGATGCTGGGGAGAAAAATGATAGTAAAGGATGGAAATGCAATGTATTTAACAGTAACATGACCAATAAGGTATTGGTCACGTATACCAATCAGTCAGTCCATGGGCTACTACATGACTCTTCCACATCCTGAGGTTTGATTAGCTGTTGACATTGACAGCACTGTTTGCCAACTAGAGTTCACCTGGACACAACTCCTTTTCTGGGTCAGTGCCAGTGATCTTATTGCTTTGTACACCTACCACTTAGCATATCTGTTTTAATACTTCCCATCTCTTAGTCTGCCTTTGTGTCTCTATTTCAAGGGGCGGTGTGACATGCTGTTGGCAGGGTGTCTAGCACAATTTGGGTATGACCTGAGTCCTAGTAGCATCTTTGTACACGCACATTCCTTTATGGAGAGAAGAAAAGGAACGGGACCTGTAAAAATGAAAGCTTTGAAAATGAGGTCAGTGAAACACAAGAAATTACTTGCACTGAAAATTCGTAGCCTTCAAGGTAGTAAATATAACCAGTCTGTAGTCACTGGCTTCATGACCAA
Organism: Antrostomus carolinensis; assembly: GCF_000700745.2. Lineage (NCBI taxonomy): Eukaryota > Metazoa > Chordata > Aves > Caprimulgiformes > Caprimulgidae > Antrostomus > Antrostomus carolinensis. Next base: position 25,791 of record NW_010317870.1, read on the forward strand.
GATGCTGTACGCCCATGAAGGCAAGGCCCTTCTCTTTTCAGCTCCTGACAGTCATGCAGCACACTTGTTTGGTTTTAGAGTCGTCTCAAATATGTTAAAAATCTCCAGTGTAAACTTCTACAATCTGCTCACTTTCTCTGCAGCGTCTGCTAGCTTCAGCATGAGGGTTAGTCGTGATCACAATTCTCAGCCTCTCTACAATATCAAACTATGGTTAATAGTATTTTTCTGTCTACTTTTTAATTGTTTGGGAAAGCCTGAAGCTTTAGCTTCATCTCTGCTCTATGATCAGGCCTCATATGGAATATGCTGTTTTCATTTAGTCGGGGAACAGAATCTGATCATATCTCAGCAGATATCACATTTGGTGCCACTCACTTCCTTTTGGACCTTATCCAAGATGTCATCAGAGTTCACTTCACTGTCCTCTGTAGCCTACTACTATATGTTTTAAATAATGCACATAAAATTAAATTGGAAGATTTAAAAAGGGATAATACCTTTCCAGTTTGAGCAACAAGATGGAGAGCTATGGAAACTCACATCTAAGCAAACTTGTACACCTGAATGTATTTATTTTAAAGTTTTGCTAATGCCTATGGTAGCAGACAAGTTGATAGATTAAAAAAAAAAGCCCCAGATGAAGAGTGAGTCTTGGTAATTTCTTTAGGTTAGACTGCTTTTCAGAGTTTAGACTAAGGAGAGGGAGCAATGTATTAATTTTACTCTTACTGGTCTCTTTTAATGTACTTCTTGCATATAAATCTCTAAAAACCTCACAGTTCAAGTTGATTGATACAGCTTCATGGCAGAATTTGCCCAAAGGGTGTCTTAATGAGTGCATATAACTGTTCTCTCTGTTTTCTTTACCCTTTGGGATATTACTTCCTAGACCTTTTACAGACAATCTGAGTTGAGGGTTTGAACATAATAACTGTTTTGTAAACCTGCGATATCAACTGGTTACTCCAGTTACTCTGCGAACAGAGTCAATATCAGTGTTGAGGTAATTCTCCTGATGCAGTAGACTTGCAACTGTGATTAAACTTAGTCTATTATTGCTGAAGAAATTGTTGATTTCACATAGGTCAATTAAGTGCTCAGCATTGCTTCTGTCTGGGAAGAGTCTTGCCTTTCATAAAAAAAAAAAATAGAAACAGAGAGCCCAGCTGGCTCTGTATTTGCAGCACTTTGCACACCTTTGCTTTTGACCTTTATGTAAATGAGATAGCCATTCCACATAATTGAAACCATATGTGTAGAGCAGTTTGAAATATTGGATACCTCTCAGATCGGTGATGCCAGAACAATGTGCAAGCAACAAAGAGGAAGGTGATTATGCAAAGCAAGAGTTGCCTTCTCGAATGAACAAGTCACGGACGTTTTCCTTTCATGACACTTAGGAGAACTCTCAAGCTTCTGTGAGCAATTTGGATCTGCCGGTGATATGCTTGTAGCAACAGCTAAATACAAAATTCCTTTCCACCATCGAATACAGTCTGAAATTAACTAATTATCTCAATTTTCTCCATTGTCTTCTACTATACAGGAAAGCTGGCTGAAAGTGAGGGTTTTATTAGCTGACCTGCTGATCAAGCTTTGAAGATAGAACTTTGAAAAACTTAGTGAAGTGCACAGTATCAGAATAAAGACTATAATCTAATACCTGTGACTCATAACTCAGCTTTTAACACTATCTCCCTTTGGTTAAGGGATCTGGCTTCACGCATCTAAGTGTTTTATTTCTAGTTCCACTCCTTATAGATGTAACATAACTATGTACAGTGCTACTGTGATGAGCTATGGCTGGTAAATTGAATAGCTTTGGGTCAGTATTGCTTAGCACCTCTACTTACTGTCCAACTAATGAAAAGAGTTTATGCTTAAATTCATCCCTAGTGTAATTCCAATAAAGAGAATGGAGCCAGGTATGCATATACTGCTGAGTGGTTTTTTTTTTTCCTTCTCTCCATTATTCAAGCCCATGAGGCCACTGGAGAAGAGGGAAATAAAAAAGAAATAAGAATAAATGGACATTTGGTGACTTTGTGACTCCACCTGTGCTATGATAGAGCAGTGCAAGTGTGCCAAAAAGAAAGCAGTACATCATGAGGATTCTGACTTTTATCTGAAGAATCTCTCTTATCCATAAAGATCATGAAGAGCTTTACACTCATGGAAGTGTGAATAACGCTGTTAAGTCCTTTCAGTCAGAGAGGTGAAAAGGCAGTCATTGGACTGGGAAAGGGTAATTGACTGATGGCTTCTGTGACCCTGCTACTCAGAGAGAGAAGGACCTTGTCAGTCAGACAAAAAATTACTGCTTAGGAACCAGAACAGAAATTTAGTCATAGAGCTCCAATTATTAGTTAGGTCTGTGCTTTTTAACCCTTCGTGTGATGCTTTAAAAATACAGAGAACTGAAACAAAGCTAACAGCAGTCTGAAGGCATTTCTGCCTTCAATCAGAAACACCCTAGCTGCTGGTGTCCTTCCTTTAAAAGCACAGTTAGAGAGCAGCAGGAGGGAAGGGGGGACAGTGAAACCCGAGGCAGCCCCTGGGAGATCTGCGTCCTGCAGCCCTTATAGTGCTCCATGGAGGCACCTTCACGTAGGGGGTATGATGTGTGGCTGGAGAAGAAGGCTGAAGGTCAATGCTCTAAATTTCGCTTTTACACTGAAATGTAAAAAGAATTGCTCATGCCTTGCAGTGCTGAGAGCAGATTTTGGCACTCTCTTCCATTTGTGGCCCTGCCTATCATAAGATTAAAGCTTTGCAGTCCAGCAGAGTTTCAGTGACCTTTACATCTCAAGGTCAGGCAGGTTTTTGTCCGAACTTCTAAGGCTTTCCTCACTGCTGATCTTATGTGTGGAATTAGAAATTGTTTCTGACATGCAAATGCACCTGCCCCAAATCAAAATCTGAATTTGACTACTGGAAGACACCAGGAGAGATTTTTTTTCTGTTCCTATTCTGTTGTGCAGTAGCTCTGAATACAACTGGCTTGTGGATTTTGCCCAAGGAGGATCTCAAAAGAGAATCCTGTGGATGTTTGTATTGTCATGAAATTGCCTTAAAAGAAAGAAAACAATTCGCTATGTTTTCAGAGAAAACTAACACATTTTATTTTTGATCCTTGAAGGTTGTTCAGAAGGGGGCATATACTGTTTCAACTGACTAGAACTTCCGTGATGTGTTTTATCACTTTCTGATTCAACATTTGGAAAAGTTGCTTAAAGCATCAAGGTGCCTCAAATTTTTTTTTGCATTTGGAAAGGAATTTCATTTCTTTAAAGTGTCAGCATGTATGTAGAGTACAGCCTTTCCATAAGGGGAACCAGCCTTTGTTGGATTTATCTGTGGGATGTTCCTTCATTTGTCATTGGCGAGGCAAAAAAATAGGTAGTCTGGTAGCAGGCTGTAGTGGTGTGAGCTCTCCTGGTAAAAGGCTTGTAGCTGGCCAGCTCTGCCTGAGCGAGCAATGGTGGCTAGAGAAAGGCAGAGCTGGGTTACAGTACAGTTGAGTCAACTGAGGACAATTTGAATCTGAATTCTTTCTCATTATTTGGCTACAAGTACTGATGACTGTCAGCGAACATAATCGCAGAAACGTGCCCATCTCTGCCGTGGAAGCGAGCACTTTTTGTGGCTTGGGCAAGTGTGGAAAGTTAAACAAAGCCTTTTTTTCTTGCTCTAAGATATATTTTCATGGTTGTTTCCAGAGATCAGACAAAGGCTCTGATCTGTGACTGAGCACATCAAGCCAGTTGACTTCTCTTTTGATTGATTTTTGATATTTACAAATGCTATGATACTGCAGATTGGATGTTATGAACTATATCCTATGGTTTTTTCCCTATGTTTTTTTCTGTCCAAATCTGAATACAAATACTGTATCATAAGGAAGGCATTAACTTAGATAAACAGATTTATAATGAAGTAAAAACCATAAGAAAAAGTTAGGATATAACAAAATAGTCTTGCATCACTTGTTTTTGTCTTATAATTAGCAGCTCCTCATTTCTTGACCTTGTATAGAGTTTGTAGGAGACAGTTCCTGTGGTGCAAATAGGTCAAGACTCAGTCTGGCATCATTGTTATTGATTTTTATAGGCCTGAAATCCCAAGGAGCTGATGTGTATAGAGATAATACCTTGTGCTGTTCAGTGTATAAAATATATGTGATTTTTTTTTTTTCCCCTGAAGTGGAGCTGAATAAAGACTGTTTATTTTTCACACTCCTTAAATAAGGAACACAGTGATTGACTGTAGCTATGAGGTGTACATATCCTATTGAAACAAATTATGGGCAAAGAGTTGTATAATTCATTCACTGATGTGAGCTAAGTTCATATAACACTGTCTCAGTGACTGACTGATATTGCTGTTTAGTAGATGTGACATTTAAAAGTTTAATCATGATCCTGCAGCATTCTCTGGCTCATTCTAAATTGTAGAATCAGAAATGGGGCATTTAGCATGCTTTCAGGCACACTGCTATCTACTGCAAGGAACTCAGTAATATTTCTAAATGTATGTATCAACCTTTTCATCTATTGATCTCAAATTGTGTTACCGAGTTAAGTAAGAATCATCACCCTTCCTAATAAAAAAAAAAAAAAGAGAGAGAGATAGGAATGAAGAGCATTAGCCAAGCCCTTTACAAAATCAGACTGTTTCTTGTGATCCTAAATTCAACACAAAACCAGTGTCCAGCACTTCTGTGCATTAGGAGAATCTTTCAGGGTCTGAGCTTTGAGGTCCATGCCTGCTTACAGGGAGACTTTAATCACATTCAGAGTACCAGTTCTCTCCTGACAGTGCTGTAGGTGGTTGCACAGATGAAGACATTATGCCAGATGTATCTCTTTCTCCCTGCTTTCAGATTTTTTGTTTGTTTGGGAACTTGAGCAGTAAATCACAGGTGAAAAAAGAAAGGAAAAGTAAATTATGATATTGAATTTGATCTTATTGCAGATACCAAACAAAACCACTGAAATGGTGGAGAACAGTTTTTAAATATTGAAATGTCGGTGGTATTATGCACATGACTTAAATTACTTTTCCCAATGAAGAAGAAACGTGGAAATGTGTTCAAATACTTTCTCTGTCTTCAATGAGCTCACATAAATTTGAATTCACAGTTTTAACTTTGATTTTTTTTCTTCCAATCTATTAATAAAATGCTACTATTGTAGATAATTGAAAATATACTCAGGTACTTTTAACTTAGGTTCTCCTGAGACACTATAGGGACTATTACATGGGCAAAAGCACTTAGCATGTTGAAAGGGATTTCTTTTGCTGAATTATTTGTGGGATTCTGAAAATTTTATTGTATGTGATTCAGACTCAATTTAATCTTCTTTTAAGAATAAGGCAAAAGAAAAAACCACACCTACATAGAAGAATAAATACAACTACAAATAACCTTTGGACCCTTGCTCAATGTTCCTCTGGGGAGTGAAATAGGGCTTGCTTTTATGTCCCCTTCAAATGTCAGCACTGTTTTGGAGAGTCGGGGAGGAAACACCTTCCTTGCAGTTATGGTCTAACCTTTTTGGAAGTTCAGGTGCTGGTGGCTGGAGAAGGCTTTGCAGCCAGTGCCTTGGACATCTCGTGGTGGTTAGTGTAGGATTTTTAGTTTTACCAGAACGAAGCAGCAGTACAGTTTGTGGCCTCCTTCCTTCCCAGTGCCTCTGCCTGATGTTATTAAACTGCTTTAATGGTCTCGTTTTACCTGTATTCTCTGAGGAATCATCAGTTGTATCCGCCCTTGTTTTGGGGTTGTATACACAAGATCAGCATGCATGTTTCTACCCTGTGGCCTCGAGCATCAGCCTTGGTGCTGTGCCAGGGATCCTATAGCTTTGTGAGAAGCATATGAGGTATCTGCTGATCAGCAAGTGGTGCTAATGCATCCGGTGAAAAGCTTCTTTGGGGGTGGGTGTGAAGACTGAGAAAATGAAGAGGTGTCGGTATTAAGCATGATGTATTTCCTTAGTCTGGTCTTTAACTAGACCTGTCTCAAGTAGTTATTTACTGGCCTTATATGGGGAGTGCTCTTCTCTTCTTTAGTTCTGGTGTAAACCTGTGATGTTCACCTAACGGCATCTTCATCACGGAGTTTTAGTGAGGAACAATGGGAAGCAGAAAGACAGGGTACAAAAAAATCACAGTGCTGAGAAACTCCAAACCTGTGTTTAGTGCCTACTGTTCACAATGTGTGCTGGTAGTCATTGCATGTGGTTACCTATCATGGTCACAATACATCACATAAAGTAAAGCATTATTTCCTATTTTATATAGGTGACAAACTGAGAAGAAATGTAGCTATCAAAGAGAGCCTACAGTTGAACCAAGAGTTCAGCAAGGCTCAGGTAAAAAGAGCCTTTATTCAATGCTCTCTGAAAAGACTAACCTCTCTCCTTTCACTTGTACTTTTCAGTTCTTTCTGAGTGTTTAACCTGCTTTTCCTTTTCTGTCATTTGCCCTCCTACTATTTTCCAGAAATCAAAAGGTGTGCTAGTAATGGTAGCCCATGTACCCCATCAGAGAGTACCTCTGCGGTGTAGACTGTTTGTCAAGTGGCTGATTCACTGGAAGAGTGAAAGGCACTTGCACGAGGTGTTACACCTAGTACTTAAGCAAGAAGAGTGGACAAAGGTGGATTGCCTGTTAGGAGAATTTGTTCACTGTGCTCTTGGAAGCTGGAACAATAAAACCATATGTAGGGAATGCTTAGCCCCATTTGTTATGCAGAGATTAAAAGTGACTTTAGCTTGCATGTCAGAGAGATTATGGATGAAAATTTCTTGTTTATGCATTTGCTCAGGAAACTCTGTTAAGATGCAAGTGTAGGTAGAATTTAGTATGCTAATTTCAGAACAGAGCAAATCCATTACACAGATAATAAAATATGTTTCCTTATTAGACCCTACAATGGTTCTTAACGAAAACAATGTTCGATATTTTAAACTATGGTCTGTGCATATGTAGGGAATTGTTTATCTGAGAGAGACAAACGTTTGCTCGTGGGTTGCCTTCTGGACCCAATAAAATTCCCCGTCACCTGCCATTTGATTTCTCTGAGCTCTGTTATTGTGTTCAGCACTCGTATTCTGATGAAAGCTACATTCAGGAAAGGTTTACATACCCTTTCATATCAAAGTTTCCATCTGCACTTTCTGCACCCTGTTACCTTCTCTGCTTATTTTTTGTGTGAAAAGGTGGAATTTCTGGCTACTACTGTGAGCTGTTTTTTCTGTTATTGGTACAGAGGAGGTTAAATACCACTGGTGCCCCTCCAGCTAGTCAGATACGTGTTCTAATTATGAGTTACACAGCTGTAGCTGTTGAGGACGTTTCTCCTGCTTCTCTCTAAAAGTCCTTTGAGTAGCATTTTGTGACCCTCAGCACTCAACCCCAGCTAAACTTAAATACTCATCAAAGTATCCTGAAGAAGGGAAGAGGCAGTACCCTCAAAGCAGAGGGCCATCACCCAAGGCTAGCCAGTGGAATGGCTCTGAGCAGCCTTTGTCTTACTTGGTGTGGGAGGAGATTGTCAGAGCTGTTCAGTACTAGAGGGCAGAATCTAAAGGCTTTGACACCATTTTTTTTTCATTTAATCTTAACGTACCAGTTTGTATCTTTTAACTTTTCTAGCAATTCAGTGGATGGCAAGTGAGGGTGTTTCAGCCAAGGCATACCAGTTAGTTAAGGAACTGGGAAAGCCCACCTGACTGTATTTCATGTTTTATAGTATGGCTCAATACTTTTGTGGATTGGAGAGAATTCTACTAATGCATGCTTTTTATATAGTGTTAGGTTGATCATCAGAAGGTAAATAACCAAACTGTACAGCCGGTCAGGCACAGACATAAAACCTGAATCTTCATCTCCTTGCTGCTTCACTCATTCTGATCCCATTGGAACATGCTGCTTCCTTAGAAAATGTGTCTTTTATTCCAGAAATAAGTATATGAAAATAAAATAAGAACAATAAAAAAGAAGATTTCCTTAGAGTACGTGATAGGTGGAGTACAGATACAGACAAGAGTGTCACTGTCGCCACTGGTGCAGAGATTGCTCTAAAATGTGTGTAGATGTTAATTTAGGATTAACACAGTCAATCTCTCTAGTGAGAATATTTTTAAGAATAAACATGTTATGATATTAATTTACTTTTTCTACTAAAAATCAGCTTTAATTGGATTTTAGGGAATGGCTTCTTTTTTCAAAACTTTTATATCAGACATTGTAGCTTCTGCTGTTCTATACATCTTCTAGGTACAGGTGGTGCAAAAGCCATCAATTTCACATGTTCAGAGAGATAATGTATTAAGGAAACTGTGACATGTATACTAGAAATACTGTATAGCTGTAGGAAATACAGCCTTGTATTTCTACATAATCTATTTACATGAAGTTATTGGCACCCTGAATTTCCATAGCTCTGTACCTACCCTGCAACCTGCTGTAAAGTTTCTGTGGTCAGTCATTCCCTGCTTTGCACCTTATTTATGCATTGCACAGTTGATGTCAAATCAGAGCTGGCACTTTGTTTATGCTGCACTTATTTAGCACAGATATGAATGAGTGACAGGACTGCAATGCAGAAAGGAATGAGACCCCTGTTTCTAGTATGTGTGTGCTCTTCTGGAGTTTTTTAAGGAATAAAAAAAAAATGCATATTCAAGTCTAAAGGTACACAAATTACTAGGGAAAAAAATGTATTTAAAAAAATTAGTGATTCCACTTGACGCTGAATATGCACAACCTAGAGAGATTTGCTGATGAAGTGTTACTGGGGCAGATGGCTCCTGAATGGATGGATAATATAACAGCAATGTAAGACTACTCTGATGCTCTGAGCTGCATGTAGGAGAAGTGCTTTATTTGAAAGTGTGGTGCAAATGGGAACAGAAGGGAAAAATGATTCAACTGACAATATAGCAGCAAAAAACCCCAGGCTGCTTTGTTACTTTACTTCCACGACTACAGTAGTTCACTCTCTAATGGTTTTGCATCCACATTAGTCTGCATTAATTTGTAAAATAGTTACAGATTAATTTAGTGGAAGGATGTATTTTTTTATTGTTTAAATCAGAGTATTTTGTCCTGTGATGCACTATAGGACTCATTCATGGAGAGCTGATGACATGTATGAATGAATACCTTTATTTTCTTACACAATTATAATGCTGAAATGTAAAGACTAAGTAACATAAGTATTTTCATGATAAATGTTGAACTGCATATTTTTCCTACCAAACACTTGACACTGGTATTAAAGGAGAGGCTGCTGCCCGAGCATTCACACACCATTCAAGGAGTTGCACATGCATCACAAAAAGATAATGAAAACTGTGCTGCAAGTTAACTCACCTTTTTACCACCACTAGTGGTAGTTGTAATGTGGATACTAAAAAAAAAATGGATGAATCCCTAGTTGTAATAAAGGAAAGTTGTCTTTTTACCAATTCTTTCCTGCTCCCACTGAAAACAGAGAAGCAAGCTGCACTGGCTTCGCTAGGAGACCTTGAGTGAAGCAGGGGCAAGCCAAGATTGGAGCCGTTGACAGTAGTACAGAGAAAATATTTTTTCATTTAACTTTCAGCTTTATCAACTGGTTTAGTCAAATGGCTGTTTCAAAACTGATAAAATAAGTAGGAGTTGAAAAATGGGAAATTCTGTTCTTCCATTCTAGGGGTAAACACATGACAGGGCTGAAATGGGGTCTACTAGTTTTAAAGTATGAAAGAGACAGTAAGCATTTGATTACAGCGTGATTTCCTCAGTCGAGTTAAAATATAGAGCCTGGGTTGTAAAAATCATGGCAGTCTATTTTTTCTGTAGTATCATTGAAATCGATTACTTTTCATGCATACAGAGTTGATAGACAAGTCCCAGACATCACTGGACATAACCTTATTGATTTTCTTGATAATCAAAAAAGAAAAAAATCACAGGGGAAAATGAGAGACAAGATGACCTACAGACCTCTGACTGACTGATCTCTCAGTTTTACCTGTACTTAAAACTTGTCTGTACATGAAAAAAACCCCATGCATCTGCTCTCATCCTTCTCCTCTGCTTTTAAAAATGTTCATTCTCTGAATGTGTCTCCAAGCAAAAGGAGAAGAAATAATAATGGGGGGAGAGAGTTGAAAATGAAAATTTTTGTGAGTCTGGACTTCAGAAATAATTTGGATTTTGTCAGGAATTTAGACAGTCAACTTCAGCCTCTCTTACATGGACTGGCATTTTTAGGACAAAACTTCATTGCTCAGAAATTCCTTGTTATTTTTCTCCTAAATTTAGTTTTATTTGTCCAGAAAATGTAAAAGAAACAGCTGAATGAATTCTT
>NW_010317871.1:0-4854 GCF_000700745.2 Antrostomus carolinensis
TATTATTAATTATTACTATTATTATTATTATTTGCGTTATTTTTTGCATTATTATTTGCCTTGCATTATTTCTGGGGACAGCTCTGATTTAAGCATTCAGAAATGAGGGAGCAAAATGGTTTTGAGGTTGACCTGGAGGCCTGAAAGGTCTTGGGAAGGATGCACTCTGGGTCTGTTTCAGTTGCTTACCAGGGAAATAGTACCAAGGCTGTTATAAACCATGAAACTGGGTGCTTAGTTGTTCCAACGGATGGACAACCATGAGAACGTGGTGGTTCCTCTGGCTGGGGGCCAGAGGAGATTACAAAGACTTGTTCCAAGTAAAAATCCCTCATCTCACAGGCTTCCTCCAGATGTGTAATCAAGAAAATAATTAGTGCTGATGGACTTCTTGTACTGGCATAGTATTTCTAAATATTATACATTATTTCCAAATATTATAAATTATTTCCAAATATTAATGTTCTCCCTGAGTATGTTCAATTGTGGAATTCAGCATACGCTTGAAGACTTTTGCTCTTTTAAAGCATACATTAGTTAATACTCTAGTTATTGCTAGGGTTTGGGGGTTGTAAAAAACATATTCCTATCTTCTTTAATATTGCCAAGAATGCAGCGTTGCTTCTGTGATGATGATGAGAAAGTCCAGTTTGTATCACTGTTCTTACAGAGGGTTTCGTTTATTCTGTGTGGATATATATATATATTTTTTTTTTTTTCCCCTCTGGTAGTACCCAGGTAGGTGGAAGATATTACAGATATTTATTAAAGATATTTATTAAAGATATAATAAATATCTTTAATAATATAAGATATATAATGTAAGATCTCCGGGGAGATCTTATAGTGGCCTCCCAGTACCTGAAGGGGCTACAAGAAAGCTGGGGAAGGACTTTTCATAAGGGCAGTTAATGACAAAACAAGGGGAAATGGGTTTAAGCTGAAAGAGGGGAGGTTTAGATGAGATATTAGGAAGAAGTTCTTCACTGTGAGGGTGATGAGACAGTGCCCCAGGTTGCCCAAGGAAGTTGTGTCTGCTCCTCCCTGGAAGTGTTCTCAGCCAGGTTGGATGAGGCTTTGAGCAATGTGGTCTAGTGGAAGGTGTCCCTGCTGCTGGCAGGGGGGTTGGGACTGGATGAGCTTTAAGGTCCCTTCCAACCCAAACCATTCTATGATATTTATTAAAGATCTTTAATAAAGATATACTTGTGTATGTGGCTTTGTGAGTTGTCAATGTAGCTTGACCACCTACACTGAAGTAATTATGTGGTAAACTCTTTTAAGAGTTATGTGTAATTGCAAAAGAAACCTTTGCTTGTGTACTTAGTTGCCAAAGTAAAGGGAACTGAGATCTGCTCTGAATTCTCAGAACACACTCTGAACTAGTTAAATCCATGTTTACAGCCTTGCCTGTGGTTAACCACCCACCACTAGATAAGATCATGGACTGTCTTATCAGGAGTGCTAACATATAACGAATTGATGATACAATTGACATTTAAATTAGTTTTCTTTGTGCTTTATTCTTTTTTTTTTTACTCTTGGCTTTGTGAGGAGCTTTCTGTGCTGTGAGGAATGTTATCAGTTTATTAAGTGACTTGTTTCTTGGAATAATCCATTGTAGGTGGAAAGATAATGCTGGGCCTTGGGTAATTCTACATGACAGATTTCCTGCAGTGCATCCCTGGAAGAGGCTTCAGTGGTTCCAACTGCTGTGTGGTAATGTGCAAAATCACATGTCTGGACTCATGCAAGAGGTGAAACTTGAAACTTGGCAGTTTAGACACTTTTAAGTCAACATAGCTAAAAGCAGCCACACTGCATCTCTTTAACTGTTGTTCCTGTTTCTTAGTTATCAGGGGAGAGCAAAGAGAATTTATTTCAAGTACTATTTTCACCTGGGCTTTGCCCCAGCTCTTAGTGTAAGTCATCAATTTTCACTAGAGTTTATCAGGTAGAGTAATATTTGAAGTGATAAGTGATATTTGAACTGGAACATTTGGGGTATGCCACCAGCGTCATCATGTTTTAGTACTAGTTAGTGTGCCAGAGAAATCACAGTGTGTATATGCACATGTGTGTGTGTGTCTGTATGTTAAAAAATTGCATAAAATCCATATAGAAATACAGTATAAAATCTGTTAAGAAATGCATTAATAGCATTCAGTCAGATTAGCTAGGCAAATGAGTGGGTTCTCTTCCACCAGACTGCAGCCTGCAGAATTTTTCTGCGGAACAAATCTGAAAAATATCACTCTTTGCAGCTCATAGTTTCTAGGTGATCTTTTTGTGGAGTATAGTTATTACATATTTCCATTTGAAACTGGGCATTTAAATAAAGGATCTTGTTACGAGCACCTTGAGCATTTGATTATTCCCCAAAACAATGGCAGTAATAGAAATTGTGTGGACTGTGGCAAGTCTCTGTCATTTTCATCTGTCTTCTTGGTAATAGCTTTTTTGATCTCCTCTTCTTGTGCTTTGCCATGCCAGATACTCGGATTAGGTCTGTGTTTGATTTACGTTTCTCTGATCAGCCTCAGCAGTGCTGCTCCTTTGCAATATATGTTCCATGGCTCCGTACCTACTGTTAGCAGAGTTATTGATTAGTAATTTTAATTTAATTTTAATCAACACTTTGATTGCAACAGGATGTGGGCATCGGTGAAAGATGAGTTTACTGCATGGAGGGAAGATTTTGCGTACAGTCATTATGGAACAGCTCCCAGTCCAATTATTTCTACGTTGTCTAGAAAGAAAGTACTGTGTGATGGGTATATAGGATGATTGTCTTTTATTTTTAAAGATGTCCACTGGAATCTGACCTGTTGGCAATTAGAGGCTTACACCTGCAGAGAATTTACATGCTTATAGCTCCTGCGTTGCTAGAAGGAGGATGTTTTGCTCTTAGAATCATAGAATAGTTTGGATTGGAAGGGACCTTAAAGCTCATCCAGTTCCAACCCCCCTGCCAGCAGCAGGGACACCTTCCACTAGACCAGGTTGCTCAAAGCCTCATCCAACCTGGCCTTGAACACTTCCAGGGAGGAGCAGCCACAGCTTCTCTGGCCAACCTGTTCCAGTGTCTGACCACCCTCACAGTGAAGAACTTCTTCCTAATATCTAATCTAAACCAACCCTCTTTCAGCTTATCTATGTGTCTCTTCTGACCCATAGATAGAGCGTGGCTTAAGCTTTATTGATTTATTTATTAATATGAGATAAAACAACCCAACCTTTATTTCAGATTACTTAACAAATAGTTGTGGGTGAGCCTGGATTTTCTAGAATGCCATTTTCTTGGTGGCTTCTCTGTGTCTTATTTATGTTATTTTGGGGTTTTTTTTTTGTTCTCTCCATAATGGACTTTGTGCTGAAGTGCACGTGCTGAGGAAAGTCTTTGTGACACTCTTTGGGATTTGGCATCCTGCTCTGAGGATTACTGATGGGAGAAGCCTGGCTAATTCCCAGCGCATACTGTTCCCACAGACAACCTGGAAATGGGTGTGGTTGACGGGAGTAGTAGCAACAAAGGTATGAAGCTGGGATTGCCTTCTGGAATGGCAGCTCATCAAAGGGCTGGGGAAATCTATAAAATGAGCAGTAAAATTACTGTGAAAGTTTCAGGTTTACTCATTTTACTACTGCAGGAAAATGTTTGTGGTGTGTGTACTCGTAAAGCACATTGGTTTAGATTGTGAATGTAGTATGTATTCTTTGGAGAAGGAGATAAGGGGAAATCCCTTCAGAACGCTTACTGTGCTCATAAATGGGTTGTTTTCTTCTGGGAGAAACTGAAACTGTGTTTATTCAGGTTTCTTTAACTGAATTGTTTCCTTTCTGTATAAAGGATGCAGTAGTTAATCAACTTCTAACTCAGCTTGGAAGAGGGTTAATTGTTAATCACCTGTACTCTGGAGTATCTGAATTAATTTGGTTCTGAAATGTGTCTGTTCTCCCAGGTAACTAGTGATAGGACAAGAGGAAACGGCCTCAAGTTGCGCCAGGGGAGGTTCAGATTGGATGTCAGGAAAAATTTCTTCACCAAAAGGGTTCTCAGGCACTGGAATGGGCTCTCCAGGGCAGTGGTGGAACCTCCATCCCTGGGAGGATTTAAAAGACAGGTAGATGAGGTGCTCAGAGATCAGATTTAGTAGTGGACAGGTACGGTTGGACTCAATGATCTCCAAGGTCTTTTCCAACCAAATAATTCTATGATTTCCCTGCAGCAGCCAGTGCTGCACGTTTTCGACAGCTTGCTATAACTGACATCGATTATACAGCTTTGACATGTGGCTAAATCCAGGAAAACTCTGATATGTGTTTCAAAAATAGGCCTTAAAATGGTATTGGAATCCAGGAAACGCTGCATGGACCCATAAAATCAGCATAACAGTGGTTATGTTCTGTATGCTTTAATAATGTGAGGGAATTCAAGGCAGCTGTCAAGGGCCTGTGCTCCACCTGTGGGAAGGTGCCCCAAGGTATGCAGAAGAGGGAGGCTGGGGAAATACAGGTTTTTAAACCATGACTCTCTTGGAAATACAGAGCTTTATTCTGGTTTACCAGAGGCATTTATCTTCACTAAAAATTCAGATAGTTTTATATGCCAAATTCATTGGATAAATGAGTTGATAACTGAAACACAGACTGGAATGCAGATCTTCTTCCTCCCAGGTGATCATCTGCTCTCTGTGTGTGTGTGCATAGTCTTGCTGTCTGCAGGATGGACCTTTGATGTTCCCTGCAAGGTGTATCAGTTTCAGCAAGAGAGATCAAGAGCTTCCTGCTATAAATGAACAGATCAGCTGTTGGTAGGACGCTTTCTTGGAGAAACTGTGGTCTGAATCCCAG
>NW_010317871.1:4911-6383 GCF_000700745.2 Antrostomus carolinensis
CTGAATGGAGCTCCTGAGTGGGGCAAAGCAGCGCTACCTCCAGGTACTTCATCCACATCACCCCCCTCCCCACAAGGGAAGGAATCTCCTCTGAGTGCCATCTGGATCAAACCCCTCGGATGAAACCCTTGAGAAGGGCTTGTGAATACAAGTGTGAGACTAAGCTGCAAGATAGGGTGGAAAGCTGCTCAGGCCTGCCAAAATTGGGTGTGCCTGGAAGCAAAACTTCACGTGATTAGAGAATGGAAAACTTTGAGGTGCCTGGGGAATCCTGGTAGTGGCTGAGAGGGTGAATGTGAAGACTGCAGGTTTTTGTTTCTGTATCTATTGTGGGGTTTTAAAATTTCTTTTTAATTTTTTTTTTTTTGAAACACAAATTCCTGTTGTGGCTTTAAACCTCAGTGCTTGGAACAGTTGTTGTTTGAGCTCTGCAAGAAAAATAGCACATCAGTCCCTGTCATCAAAACCAGCTCAACTCTTTGAAATCCAATCGCAGGAATAATTTCTGATGGTGGATGTGTGTGTATGATACCAACATTTCATAGATAAGAGCATCTTTCTGATGAGGAAAGACTGAGAGAGCTGGGGCTGTTCAGCCTGGAGAAGAACAGACTGAGATAGGACCTTATCAATGTTTATCAATATCTAAAGGGTGGGTGTCAAGAGGATGGGGCCAGACTCTTCTCGGTGGTGCCCAGTGACAGGACAAGGGGCAATGGGCACAAACTGGAACACAGGAGGTTCCACTTAAACATGAGGAAAAACTTTCCTGTGAGGGTGTTGGAGCCCTGGGACAGGCTGCCCAGAGAGGGTGTGGAGTCTCCATCTCTGGAGATGTTCCAAACCCACCTGGACACTTTCCTGTGCAACCTGGTGTAGGAAACCTGCTTTGGCAGGGAGGTTGGACTGGATGATCTCCTGAGGTCCCTTCCAACCCCACCATCCTGTGATTGTGTGAATGGTTTGACTCGAGTTTGGTTTAGATTTTTTCCAGTCTCTGCGTTGCTTGAAGAAAGACTTAAAATTGAAAGATTAGCAGGTTGTGCTTGGGTGCATTTTTGCATCCAGGGTACTGACAGATCCCCCAGCTGTCTCTCTCTCTGCTGGATGGATTGACCTGTCAGTGCAGTGACCAGTGGTTTAGAAAGCTGGAATTTTTATATTCAGTGTTAAGAGGAAAGCCTGAGGCTGTGAATCGTGCAATGCAATACCCAATACAGCACCAGACACAGGGAAAGTTCATCGTGCCTGTAGCTATAACAGAACGTTAAATACCAGGGTTATTAATCTTTCCTCACCTCCGTAGTCCATGTATTAATGTGTTTTTGTATGAGATTTAATTGCTCAGACTTGTAACAACTCAGAACTTAAGATCCTGTTTCCCACTGTGACTTGAGTCTTGAGAAATCGGTTCTATTTAAAAGCAGCAAACTGTTGTTATCATTGTATTACATTTTCAATGGCATAAGAGG
>NW_010317872.1:0-34929 GCF_000700745.2 Antrostomus carolinensis
CCTGCTGACGCCTATTTGTAATATCTTCTGAAGAGCTCTTGGACAGCAAGCAATGAAAAATAAGCTAGTCCACCGCTCAGTGCGAGAAGGTGTTTTATATGTTATTTTACCAAAGAAAGTGCCTCAGAATCCCGCTTAGACAATAAAAATGTCCTCCATGCTTTTGGGTGTGGACAACAGACAATAGTTCTGTTCAGATTTTAGGGGAAAATAGGCACCTGAAGAGCACTGAGCATTGCGGCTCTACAGCTTTCTTACAATATGTCTCTAAAACCACTGTGGATAGCTGACTGCAACCAAAACCACAGCTAAGCGTAAGTTAAAGTGCCAGCCCACCTAGGCTCCTCGGCACTTTCACCATCAGTGGTTCCTACTCCTGAAGGGCTCCTGCTGTGGCCCAGGTGCGTTGGGCTAGTTTTGATGTCAGAATACCAAAATTCAGCATGCACCTGTCACAACAGATAAGTAATAGCAATTGTTTTCTTCATCTTTAGAAATAAACCTTCTTTAGAACTAAGTAAAATACATTAACAAAATCCATAAGCAGAAATTTGAAAATGTTCTTACATGATCTGTCTTCTGTGCTCATATTTGCATGCCCCAAATCTGTCACTTCCTGATGCAGCACCAGCATACCACAGCAGGGAGGAAGAGGTACTAAGAGGGTGTTTTCCTTTTCTATCATTTTAGCTTGGGTAGTGTTCTGTGGCATACTTAGTTGTTTCCCCAAGTTGTGTCATATTTGGTACGAGCCCCCAGCCACATGGAGCCTGCATATGGTCCTGTCCGACTGCCAGAAACCAGCTTCTTGATTCTGTCTAGTTTTATCCTAATTTTAAATACATTAAAAAAAAAAAAAAAAAAAAAAGTAACTTACTCCCTGCAGTATTATAGTAACAGTCTTTGACAGCTTCAGTCTGGTTGCTCTGAACAACGTGTATTCTAAGAAGCTGTGATTTAGCACAGGAGACAGTGTTACCTGACTTTGGTGACTACAAATGAAACTGCATTTCTGTGTGTATTTCAAACTGAATGTTAAGCTGGAACAGATCACATCCAAAGGAAGAATTCTCTTTTTCTTTTTTCTCCTTCTCTCCCAAAAGGCAACCCAAATAAAGGTTTTCTTCACTTTTTTACTATGTTCTTTCAAGTTGTTTCCAATTTTTTTTTTCTTTTCCTTATCATTTTGACATTTTAGTGCTGAGGTACATTTGCTTTTTGAATGCCTTGACTATATTGAAATCTGTAATATTTCAGTATCCAGTGTTACTGGAATAGTTATGTTTGTCATTAGGACAAGACAGGCCTGTGATATTCCAGACAATTACAATTATGTAGTTGGCTAACAATGATGGTACTTTTAAAAATTACTGTGCATTATACAAATAATAGATTTCCTTATGACACAGATTGCTTAATTAATATTAAATAAGTAATTTGTTACTTTAAATGGAAATAGGTAATTCAAAAGCATCCCATCACAGCTGTGCTGTTTTTCATCTGTTCATATAACAGCATCTACTGCAATGAGATCTGGATTCATTACTAGGCTGCGATTACTCCATGCTAGAGACACACAGTCAAGGAGTACATGCTCCAGCTAATTTACTTATTTGGTCCCTGTTTTCATGCAAAGTTTTAGTCATGCCCCATAATAATAATAAATCTATTATTACTATTTAATAGAAGTAATAAGATCATAACTGTAATTGCTAATTAATACATGAAAAGTGATGGGGTTTATCAGATGGTACAACCTGTTTCCAGGGGTTGTACCATCTGATAAATGATGATCGAGTGCATTGTAATACTTAATATCTTAGCACCACTCAGTGTTCAAACTGGATATAGCTTCATAATCAGTATATTTCTCAACAGCTGCATTGTCACCTGAAGAAACACATTGATCTCACTATTTATAATCTCATTAATTCTATACATATGGCAATGTGCAGCTTACCATGAGAGAAGTAAAGCATGGATACAAATGTGCTGAATATAAACATATTGGAAGAAAAATATCAAGTACCTATCCTGATATAAATGAGCCAAATGGAAGTATTAATGGCATAGAAATCACTAGTTTCTTACCAATATCTTTTCTCCAAAAGCTAAGAAAGAATTTTTGACCTGTTTAGTCCTTTAGTTCCTTATCTACTTTCCTACTTACAATAAATCATCCTGAAGAACAAAACAGACTTAACTGCCCACGCTTCCTGCCAAATGACATTATACCATATAATGCATTACTGTGCTAACTTTTCATTCATGGACATGATTAGCAAAGAGATGGTCAATAATTGGCTTCAGAAAGTCTAGTCTCTTGCATTGTATTTCCAACTTGGCATTGGGCCATGTTAAAGTCACAATGCTTGTATTAATATGACCATTTCTTCACAAGGATTGGATCTATGTGAAATTAAAATGATCCTATTTTCTTCCCCAGCAATCCTTGTTTCTGTCAGTCATCAAATATTGCTGTCTCAGGAGCTGCTTCACTGGTGTCCCTGTAGTAAGCCAAGATCAGCAACTTCCTCAATGCCTGACAACAGTCAGAAAAAAAATTTTCATTGGATTTTTTTTTAACTTGTACTTATATTATAATCTTCCCTTTCTCTTAGTCAATAGTTGTCATTTTTCTTCAAAAAATTGTACCATTAGACTTCACTACTTACACTGTCCAGTTAGGTGTTTCTTTCTGGCATTATATTGTCTACCTTCTGGCTTTTTTTTTACTGTAGCTCCTGCTGTATTTTAAGGTAAGTCATTCAGATGGTAACCTACAGGAGAATTGTCATGTGTGTGAGCTCACTCTGCCATGACAGCGGTCTAAGAATTCAACATCAAATTCAGTGCAAGATGGTTTTTGATGGTATGAGTCAATATTACCATAGAAAATTAATAGTAGTAAAGCCAAAATTAGTCTCATGAGACACCGCTGCAGCATACCCATAAACTATAGGTCTAGCTTCAGCTGATTCTGAAGTGCTCTTGCATCAAACTGCTTACTAATTGTGGAAGGTAATGTGTTACTGGCCATTGGCTTGTGCTGCAGAACTAGTGGACTATTATCACTAAGGGGTTTCTTTCAAAATCTGCAAATGGACTAGAATATGGCTATGAAATTATCTAACTTTAAAAAAGGCTAGGAAAGTAAACAGCAGTCAAAATTTGCAGTTAAAACTTTTCTTATAGTACATCCATTTCAGTTTAAACAAATACTAATTTATTGCTATGCAAAGCAACCTAGAAGCAGTATATGAAAGGTCTCACTGAGCTGCAGTGTTGCTGAGCTCTGAGGCTATACAGAAAATACTGCTACAGGACAGCGAGTTGAATTAAGGGAATTAATGTACTGCTTTTACCCTTTCACCCTCTTTCAACAGCCCACCAACAGTGGTCTCCTGCTTCTTGATGACTTGCGGGTTTTTTTTCTCTTGTTTTAATGGAATTGTCATCCACAAATACAACTCGCACAGAAGACTGAATTCAACTTCTTGTTGACTATAAGTAGTTTTAAAGAAAATGAGTATTTCTAAAACACCTTTTGTATTGCTTTTTTCTGTCTCGATATGAGTGACTGAGCCAACTTTGTAGAGAGATCAAACTAAGGATCTCAAAAATCTCATTGGATTGCTTGACTCTTGCAACATTTGATTATCTGTTTTACATTGCAAACACATTTTTTGTCACTTCATTATAAATACCAGAACAAGTAAAGTGGATGGAAAAATGTATTTTGTAGAAGTGTCATCATTTGCACTTAGCCAGGTATTTGAAGACTGGATTCCAGTCTGTCTGTTCAAAGTAGAGCCATTATCATCAGTAATTTTAAATATCTGTAGACTAGCCAGTTATTTTAGACAAGCTCTAAGAAAGTTCTTTAGCTGCTTACCATCACATGTATTTTCCAGATTTGAAATTATTTGTTCTCTTTTTTTCTCATTCCCTTCCAGTTTGTTAACTCTTTCAGCTGTGGGGACAGTAGAACCATTTTCCACAAGTAGTCTCACTCATTTGTTTGTTAGAGTAACTCCAACCACAGCTTTCTATTTCTCTTCTTATAAAGCAAAAGGTAAAATGTACTACACAGTGATAAGCAACAAAAAATACAACATCAGTGATTCGAAGAGCTCCTCAGGCAATTCCTTTTACTCTTGGACACAAGCTATTTAGATATTAAAAAGATGCAAGCTTACTTTCAATGTTCAATACTTTCAATGTTACCAGTGAATACAGATGTTTCAAGATCTTTAAGCCTTGGTTAAGCAATTCATTAGCACACTAATCTAAACAATTTTGCTTAATTTTGAATAATAATAGAAATATGAATACAGTATTTCTGTATCATAACTGATTAATTTAATCTTCATTTTAGCATCAGATCTCACCTGGCCAATCCTGACTTGGATTTTGCATGTATCTTTCCAATTAGATAATACTGACATGTCCACATGAAGAAAACTTCTGCATTGCTATGTATGCCATTTATACCTGTGAGAATGGAATATGAAAGACTGGAAAGTTGTGGGTAACTGAAAAATATTAATAGTATTTTAATTGTCATTTAAAAAGCACTTCTAAGAAGAAAGAAAACAAAGAAATATATTTTTAGTAATAAATAAGTTTTTAGCAGCAGATGAAGAAAATGTTTCTACTTGTAAAATAGTTTGCCTAAATCTTCCTTTCATAGCCACATCAGTGTAAGCATTTAACTCAGTTTCTAACACGAAAACACAGAGTAATACAGATTAAGCTGGATCTACTTTACATATATGAAATGTATACCTGTATTGTGACTTAAACCATAAATAATTGTTACTAAATTAATATTGAAAATTAATGTGGGCAGAGATTAGGTGCTTTTAAAAATTATTTAAATCAAGTCTTTCTCCAGCTATTCACATTTCTTAAGTCTTTTTTTCCCCACAAGTTAACTATTTTTTCTCTCAATCAGTTTTAATTGTACTTCCACAATTTCTGTCTGTGATTGGAAGAGAAATTCAATTGCTCTTGAAGTCAAAGCCAAAACTGCCCAAAAGAGAAGTATTTTCATAGGAGCATACCATGAAGAAATGAAGGACTTATTTCAAAGAATGTCTCTGCTTTCTAAATTACATGTTTTATTACTTGTGCAGCTACTGTAGTTTACTGACTGCATACTATGTTGATTTGAAAAGAAAAAGATGTCTACTAAACCCATTAAAAAAATCTTGAAAACTTTAACAAGACTTTGTGCCACAATCTCCATAAGAGGGCAACCTCATCTAACAGCTGAATTTTATACAAAAAATAAAATATATATTAAAAAAAATAAAAAGACCTTTCTAAAAGCTTTAGGAAGGGAGAAAACTCTATGGAAAGTTTAGTAAGAGCCAAAGCTATTCAATTATCATAATTGTCCTTTTAGTGCTGATAAGACAAATTAACTTAGAGTATGCACTAACTCTGTATGCACTTTCTAAAATAACATTGTTGAAGTTTCCTAGTAGTCTAAAAGTTAAAATAATGTAATTAGGTCATGAGAATTACAAAGCTTTTTAGTATTGTCTAGTAAAATAGGTTTATTTAACCAAGACAGACTTCCTAGCAGGAGCAACAGAGTCTAGCTAATACATTCTCAAGCAAGAACATTCCCCTGCCGTGTTTGTTTTATCTTCTACCTTACCACACTAAGGTCAAGTTTCTAATTTTGTTGATAGGGAGCCAATATTGACAAGAGTGTTAGCTACGATGTCTAGTTCAATTACTACTGATGTGTCTGTGATTATGTCAGTGATAACATTTACATGGTAAAAAGTCTGTAAACAGTGGATAAAATTATTTCATTTGTAAACTGTCATTTTTAAATTGCCACAAAGATGTATATCCATTTGCTAGGGTGTCCAGAGGGAAGGAATGCAATTTTAAAAGTGTCAGAAATGTACTTACAATATGCATGCATTGGTTGCAAAAAACTATTGCTCTGCCAAGAAATTGTAACATTTTCACTCATCTGCCCCCCTACTACTGACAACAAAACAATTTCCATTTACAAGAAATTTGCACTGTTTCTAACTTCCTCTATTGACCTTTACATATTCTAGGTTTCTCTTTAGTTACTGGGATACTTAAGGTAGAGTTTGGGTACAATGGATTGGACTGGGGTACTTGTTTCAAAAGCATTTTTAAGATACCACTTTTGACTGCGTCTTAGCCAGAAGGAATACTGTTGGTGTTTTAAAATGTTAAAGCAGTCTGTTTGAGTCTCTTTTCTGGAAAACCATGGTTTGGAACAGGAAATTGAAATTTAGGCATGGCAGGCTTTGTCCCTGAAGGTCCACTGAGATTAGATGAACAGCCACTTCTTTAAGCAGCAGCTTTGCCTACTTTGTATATGACCACTGAAAATTTGTAGCTGTCACTGCTCTGCATTTTTTCAAAGCAGACTGTAAGTCTCATTTCATCCACTCAGAAACTGGGGGAAAAAAAAAAAGGAAAGCCAGTTGCTCTCTGAAAATGGGAGTTTTAGCAATTTGCCAGGTATCACACTAGAAATTTCTGCCAGTGGCAGACAGAAAAATAATTTCTGTCAGTGGCAGACAGAAAAATCCAGTTCCCCAGGATAGTATTCAACTGGTCTCTGCAGAAGACTTCCTCTTTCTGCAATGCCTGCTATCATCCACTCCACATTGCCAGCTTCTATAAAACTTTTCACTGCTTTAATATAACTTAGTTATATAATCTGAATTAAAATTTCATACATGAAGTCTTGAAAAAAAGTATAAGTACTGTTATCTTTTCTATGTGTTTTGCTCCATTGTTTTAAAAACTGAGGTAATGAAACAATAGTTGTTAATCTTACATTGAAACAGAGGACTAGGAATATCTAAATGATTGGGCTCTAATTTGTTTACGCACAGCTACTTAACAGCTGCTTTTGGAAATTATTGCTGAAGTTTCGCTTTAGGTGAATGAACAATACAGATTGTTTTAATGATCAGAGGAGTTCCAAAAAACTTTTGTCCTTCATTTCACACATACCTCTACAGACTTTCTGTCAACCTGTTGGAACTTAAACACAAATAAACTACATTATCACTCATCATACCCATAACATTTTTACTTGCAATAATGGTTGAAAGAAGATTGAGGAACACTGTCATAGAATAAATGTACTTTGGTTAAAAAGATAGGGCTATTGAATCTTTTACAGCGATGTTTATTATTTAAATATTAACCTACCATTAAATTGCACTATATACCAAAAAATAGAAGTGATCTTTTGTTTAAAAAAAAAAACAAACTCCTTTGCTGGATTCACTTCTCATTTTACTAGTTCTGAAGACATCACAGATTTTCAAAAAACAAAATATGTGTGAGATATGGTTATGTTTGGAATGGGGAACATTTTGAACAGACCTTCTAAACAGGCATTTCAGACTGTTCCAGAACAAAAGTTTCTTCATGTGCTTGCAAACTGTCTTTTGCATTGTCTGGCTTTCTTTTGTAGTTAGCTTTGACTACATGTAACCAGGGACTAACCTTCCCTGTACCCAGATTTAATGTCTTTAATATCAGACATCATTTGTTGTTATCGTCTCCTGAGCACAGTAATGCAAATGGATAGAATCTCTGGAATAATGAGACAGGCACAAGCTTAGCTCCAAGAGAACATGAATTGTTAATAGGAGAAGATTAGCTACAGCTCCCTTCTGACTACTGCCGTTCCTTCCAGCCAGACGCATTTTTCTTCCACTTCCCTCAGGTTATGATCTCAGGATTACTCCTTGAGTCTGAAGTCATCCTCCTCTGAGGAGACCTACTCCCTGTTTGGGACCTGACTATGTCACGTGTGCAGAAACACACAGAGCAAACAACTGATGCAGTGTTTTGGCTTACTACACTAGTAACAATCTCTCCCCTCTCATCTGTTCTTAAGAAGAATAAAATGAAAAAAACCCCAGTCATTTCCATGCTTTGTCACAGACATAATACACAAGAGAGGAAATTTTAAACGTGCTGTGCAAATAGAATGGTAAATGTATTGAAAATTGTTTTAAAATTAGAATGAAGGTAAAGCTGGATGACTTGACCTTGAATTGTATATTAATTTTTAATCATAACTTTTAGTGTCACAGATTATTTTGTGTTTATTTTCAGAAGATGCAGGTTGTCTCTGCTGAATTTTAGGAATAAAATTACCAATTTCCAAAGGAAAACCATTTTAATTCAAGCTAATATCATACTTAAAGGTTATTAATTCCAACAGCTGCAATTTACTTCCAGGAAATCTGTCAAGTGAAAGGAACTTCATGTCCCTGCTGTAATGAGCTGAGCAACAGTTTCTTTGAATGCCTACTTTACCTTTTCTCACTTTTAAAAAATTTTGGGTTTTTTAAGCAGAATACTGTTAACTACTTTTTTCTGCCTCAAACTTCACTTGGCCTGACTTGTTTTTTCACATTCAACTCACAACTCTTTTTTTGATAGAGAAAACTTGTACAAGTATTTATGCGTGTGTATTTGTTCCCTTAATTCTGAGACTATCACCTTGTCTAGACTAGTTGACAAGTTTTCCCTCTTTGCCACAGGCACACATAACATACAAGCTAGGACTGTCCTTTCAGCATCAAAAATCAGTAAGTTTTGGGGAACTTTGAATTTCAAGGAGTATTCAAACTATTTAAACTATATACAGTGTAAGAATAAGGCCAGCAGCAACTGAAAGCTGAGACTGGAGAACCAATAGTAGCTGACATACTGTATTTTTGTTCCTTTCTGTGTATTTTATTTCCATCATTTTCCTTGTTACACCTTCATGAAAAAAATATGACTATTAGCATCTGGTAGACAACCACATGTGTAATACAGTATTTACATTAGCAGGACATAAATAGTATTAGTCTAACAAACTTACCACTATTAGTAGTAAATATGAAACAAATTATTTGTTATCTTTTTTTTTTCACTCAAGAAGAAAGAATTCAGAAGAACATGCAAAACACCCACATTACCCATGATGCCAACAGACAGCAATTTATAATTTACTTTTATCTGCACAGAGCTTTTAGTAGTCATGGAAGGCATTGGACTGATTTTCCTGGAGATTAACTCTGATTTACAGCAAAGCAGGCTTTCCTTATCTCCAAGATAAGGGAGGACCTTGGGGAGGCATAAAGTTCAGTCTCAGTACTCACTCATTCGAACCAGAGATCAGAGATATAAATGGTGATGGTGCTTTTTGTGTCCACTGGAAGCTGACCTACATTGCAAAAGTAGTGGCACTACATTTCTCAATGCAGCAGCAGGTTGCAGTGATTATGCTATCTATCTTTAATGTTACCTTGAGTGCTTCCACGAATGTGTTACCACTGACAAGGGTACAACAGCAGGGCCATAAGGAGAATGTCAATAATAATAAAAAACCAAATTTGACCTACTTACCCAGAGATGAGTAGCATCCTATTTTCAAGCAGCAAATACGGATGACATGCCTTATCTACATAAGCAAGACAGATAAAAATAACAGGAACTTGAGCTGAAGGGATTGCTATAAAATTTGAATTTGGAGGAAGGTGAGAAAATGAAGACAGTGAAGAGGTAGCCCCTCCCTTGGCTTATGATTTTCCTCTCTCCAGCACTGAACATTCAAAACTCTTGCTTTGTTCCACTTGATTTGGGCAGTAGGACAGGAAGCCATATGGCATTATAACTGGCTAAATAGTGCCCACAAGGCTTTACTGACCGGTAGCATCTACCAAATTTAAACTTTACCTTCCCTTATGTGTCAGTCAGGTATACTATATTAAGTATTGACAAGATTAATTATTCTTATCATACCACTAGATACACGCATTGATGGCACAACCATTCTGGTTCTAACAAGGTTAAAGTACAGCTGTGATATTCTTATTTGTTTGTTGCGCTAATTATTCCAGCCCATCCAGTATTATCACAGAATCATAGAATGGTTAGGGTTGGAAGGGACCTTAAAGATAATCTAGTTCCAACCCCAAGACATCAAGATAGAGTATTCACCTTATCAAGATAGAGTATTCACCTTCATATAACAGATCTAAGCTTTCAACTGTACAGAATCCCTCCTTGCTTTTAGATTTTCTCAGCAACTGGAAATTCTGACAAGTACACTCATTTACTATTAACCTGGTCTTACATTTTCAGAGAGAAGCATACAAATAGATAAAGAATAGACTTGCAGGCCACAAGACAAAGAAGGTTTCCACATTAAAGGAACCAAAAGCAACCAAGTCCGTTTCATAAAAGGACTATGCTTTAAAGGCCTAAGTGTAGGAGAGTTGTAAGCTGTTTTGAATTTTCTGCCTAGTAACTGCAAGATTAAAGTCTTGAGGAAACTTAATGAGACACTATTTCTTAGCAGACATTCTCCATTTTCTTTTCAGCAAGGGCTTTCTACTCTACCTGTTATTTCGGAGGCTGAAACCAAACAGAAAAAAATGGAGCATTTGCACTATGAGTATAGGGACAATTAGATCTTCAAAGGGGATTGCTGTGTTGCTGAAGAGCCTATCTTTTCACCTAAGCATCCAGATTAATATCAAAAGCTTATGATTGCTGAGATACAGTTAGCTGAAACCACATCTTTTTTTTTTTCTTCCCTTTTCTTGTGCAGAAAGTTGCATTCAAGCATTCTGAACAGAACAGTCAGTCTTTGATCTGTTTTGTGGACTTCAGTCACACGCAAATGAGAGAATTCCCTTACTGGTACTGGATGATAAATTGATCAGTGAAATTGTATTATTTTTGCAGAGAGAATGATACATATTTATAAGAACATAAAACTAAACAGTATGACATCATGCTTTCAATACAGTATGAAAATTTTATTATATCGTGAAAGAAAGAACAAGTTGAACTTCTTTAGCAGAAGGCAAACTGTATGGAGCAAGTTTCAGGGGACAAACCAGGAGGAAGCCTGGAAGGAAAATGAAAAAAAAATACACAATAAATGTTTTTGTAGGAAATAGAAAAGATGAGAAATAATAATAAAAAATATCCATGTAATTGGGAGCCTTTTTGAGAGCACACTTGAAGAAGAGTTCAAAATAGATCTGTTCAGACTTTACAAATTTAATTCTGCTGGGAAAGTTTTCTTTCTGAATCAAAGGGAAAACTCAGGGATTGTGAAACTTCCTATGGGTAGGAAAATTAGGTTGTCTCATTTCCTTTCCCATCCCATCCCACCTTTGGAGCTACTTCTACTTATTTGATTCCTGGCACCCATGAAAATCTACTTGCAGAGTTCCTGATACTGGAAAAAAACACATTATTGAGCTCTTAGTATGGCTGTGATCCCTAATCCACAGAAGGCCACCTAGAAATTGAGAACAAAAGATTACGACAAGGCTAAGGATGCAAGAGTCTTCACTCTTAAGATCATAGCGGCAGGAATCCTCCAAGCACTAAGGTTCTGGTTCAAGCTTCTATACTGGAAAAGTTCTTGCAGTCCTCAAGTTTTTGCAATAAGTTTTAAGTAGTGGAACATGCAGAATCTACTGAGCAGACAGAATGCAAATCTACCTACAGATTTACCAAATAAGACCTGGAACAAAGAAAATGCCCCTAATCTCTGCAGAAAATAGTACAACTTAATTCACTCAGTGGCTCCAATAAACAGAATATAATAATCAGTTTTGTTACATTGCCCTTAGAAGATAGGATTAACCAGTTTCTTACAAGCCATATTATATAGCATCACATTTTGATTATAAGCTTACCCTCTCAGCAAATCAGTCTGCATAACATCCACTGTCTGTTTAACCAAAACAGAGATCTGATGATGGATACTTGTAAACTGAGTTAAATTGACTGTGCAGCTGTTTAAACACTGAAGGCACTCAAGTGACTGCTTAAGCCATTATTGCTAGAGGTACTGCATTCTGAATCAAACTCCAACTAGGAAAGAAGTTGTGACTTTCACATGATTTTAATGAAACATACATACTGAGACAGAGTAACAAGATGTAACTAAAATGTTATAAATATAATGTTACATTTATTTACCTCTATAAATATGGTTTGTAGAAAAATATTTTTATAATTATACATTTTAAGTCCCTTTTAGATAACATTTTCCCCAGGGTGTCCAGGTCTCTGTTGTGAATTTTTCATAATGCTTATATTGGAAATTTAAGGAACATGATCTGCTTGGGGGAAAAAAAAAAAAAAAGTAAATCAACCAACAACAACAAAACTACTAGATTTTTACCCTGCTTATGATGTGACATTCTTCTAAAATAGTAATGGGCAAGGTACTTGCAGAACTATTTTGAAGCAAAACCGGTCTTCACTGAAAAGCATTCATGTTGATTGATATTTCTTGTGAAAAAATATCAAAGTTAAATCTCTGTTTAATTTGCTTTGAGCATAAAGAACAGCATTATGAAGCATTTCTAATGTTTTGAACTTCACCCTGGAAATCCTAGATGTAATTTCATTTCTGATCTTTCTTTTATCTTGTTCTTTTATTTGTTTGTTTTTTTTAAAGCCAGCTCCTGACTTCAGATTGCATTACCTGGTGATTATGTTCAGGCTGCTAAAGTAGCTTTTACCCTCCTTTCTCCCACAATAATTCTTCCGTTATGCCTTACATAGCAGGGATCCTTCTGTTATGGCACTTGACATGTAGTGAAATAACCTGACAAGGGAATCTTGCAAGAGAAGGAAAAAACTAGGAAGACCATTCTTCTCCTTTGTGGTCAGGACTAAACTCACAACTAGCTAAGAAAACAGCCTGTGTATTAAGTTTAGCAATACTATTAACAGCACATATTCTTGAAAACAATGCAGAATAAATGCTGATTTTGCTACTTTTGTATTCCTCACAGGAACATAATGATACAGAATTCATTACTCTCTGATATAAATTATGATCCTCCATTAATTACTCAGTTTTACAAGTGTTTTTGCATATGTGTAAACTGCACAATGCTGTTTCCCTGGGAAAATTATAGTTTAAATAATAATGAAACAGCATTTTATAAAAGATATATTCTCTTGATTTGTTTTACTGTCATGAAATGGCTGACTACATGGAAAATATATGCACAGTTTGTCAAATTGCTTTGCTATTTCAAGAAATGTATACTGTTATTCTTTCTGATTATTGCAATAACAAATATCTTTGCTTTTAATCAGAAGGGGTTATCTAAAGTTTAGCTATAAGGACAATAAATGGGCATGTAGAAATCAACTTTCTGGAGCAACCTTGTAAATGTGCAGTATTTGAATAACACCTTTTTAGATTAAATAGTTTGGAATATAAATTAAAATCTCTAATATGGCATACGCCTAAAAACTAGTATTCTTGCCTACAAAATACACATCCTCATTTCTTATTATTTTAATTACTGAAATCATTAAAATACAGTAAAATTATAAGTAATGAATATTACAAATAACATTGACAATTTCAAGTTTGAAATTGACAAATTTTGAAATTTCTCAAATTATCAATTTGTCTAATTTGAAATCGTCAAATTGTTTCTTATTGGTGGCGTGGTCAAATGGATGTGATGTGAGATATACAAAGTACTTTGTATTCATTGTGTACTTTGTCATGCACCATAACTTCAAATGGACAAAATGGCACCTCGGGAAGTCAGAATGCAATGGAAATGGAATAAATTTTTAAAACTTACAGTGCCAGTCTCATCATATTATAAGAAAATAATAAATTATTGTGCCATTTGTTTCTCCCTTTACAATCTTTGTCACAATAATGAGGTGTCATAGTCTTTCATATACAGAATTGGTAGGATGCTGGTCAGTCCCAATTCAGTCTCAGAGACTTTTATGAGAAAGTAGGTAAGAAAAAGCTCATCATAGGCTTTCACTTGAATTAGCATTTTGAGATCTCATATAGTATGTTAGAATATGGTGGTACCTTGTCCAAATGATAATAGTGAGAATGACAGGTATCACAGACAACACTAGTTTGGTTCTTTTTGCATTCTATAAAGATGATAAAAATGGCATTGTTTTCAGCAGGCAAAGAAAAAAGAAACTGTTTATAGATGTCAAACCTTTCAGTCTTGCAATCTGCTTTCCCATAAAGAGCCAAAGCAGACCAAGAGAAACTGCTTTGAAATAGAGTAAATAGTACAGCAGAAGTCTTAACAGCTTTTCAGAAACACAAAAAACAGCTGCACTTTGGTACATAAAACTAATGGTGCACTATTGTCTCCCAGCTGCAAAGCAGACAGATGGCAGCGTACAGCCATACATTTGTAAAATTAAGTTGAATTTCAACACTGACCTTCTGAACCATGATCTCAGGGGCTCACAGAAATTCCATACAAGTTTGACAGGGTGCCCCACTTACAGGTTAAAAAAAAGAAAAAAAAAAGCTCTTTACTGGTACCTTTTGAGAAAAAAATAAAAATACAGGTAAATGGAGAACTGATTGAAAGAATGAATTATAAACCTGACATAAACCAAAATTTCTGTTTGTAATACTCCAGATATATAAGCACAAATATGTATTTGTTTTTATATTTTTTTCAAGTGGGATACTTGTCTGCATATGCTCTTATGAAAAACAGTTACAAATGTAGACTTACATATGGTTTCAGTTTGAATTAATCCATTTAAAGGGTTGTTTTATTTTAAAACTTTTGAGTCTTGATACTCCTACACATGCAGATTTCCAGCAACTTCAGTGCATGGCACATATAAAGCAGGAATTATATTCCTGAGACTTTCCAAACAAATAGCACATGTGCAAGCATGCTTAGGAACATCACATGAGACTCAGTCTCCAGTAGAATTTTGGCAACAACTTGCCACAGAAACTATTGATAACTCCTATATGAGCAGAAACAACACTTTATGGCAAAAAACCCCCTTCTCATTCTGACAGCAGAACCCAAATTGTTTACAAATTACTTGAATACACATGAACTTCATAATGTAAAGCAGACAAATAATAAAAAATGAAAATGACAAAATTTAAGCCATTGTCCCCATCTACCAAAGAAATATACCACCACTTAGTGGAAGATCCTCACTTCATGGCCTGCCTAAGAGTAAAGTTCATGCTGGTATAACTAGATAGGAAGGATCTCTGCAGCAAGGATTTCCTAGCAGAAGCTGGAAGGTATAGGTGGGGTAAGGAGGGGTCTATAGTTCTAAAAATCTAGAGGTTGAAGTGGAAATCATTATCCTCTGTTGTTAAAAGACTACTATCTGACTGGAGAAGCAGGGAGAGCATTACTGGGTTCTCCTCTTTCCATTACTACCTAAGTCCAGTCACACAAAATCCATGCAGGAAGGTATAAGGATAAAATTCAGTTGTTTGTTCAAGTGTTGTTTATTTTGCACAGAAAGTTTCCTTCATACACCCAGATTACTTTGGTTCAAAATGACTGAGTTTCACAGACCCAAGGGTGTTATTTCTATCTGGTACAGGAAAGCCTCCTGTAAACCAACATAACATTTGGTTCAGTGAATATGTATGCAGGAGTTGTTCCTCTAAGATCATTAGTTATCAAGGAGTTTTCATATTGTAGGCCCCTTTTTGTCACCACCTAACTCAGCACTCAGAAGGTAGCCTATGAGTCAGTCATCATCGATAAGTGAAGGCTATGGAAATATGCATGAAAGTGTATTGCTACCACCTTTGCTTTCAGGCTTATTTCTTAAGGCTATTGAGATATACTATTCACTAGAGTCTTTGCTTCCCTACCCTCCTCCCAGTATTTTTATAAACCCATTGACTAATCTCAGCCAGATTTGATAAAAGTAAACCTGTTAGCTATTAAGAGTCTAAAAGTTTCAGACAACTGACAGGTATGCAGAAGGGATAGATGTTATTAGTGCCCTCAGTGAGAGAAAGACTGGAGCCTGGGCACAAGAGTTATACACCAGCGCATCCAGATGGGACAGAACTGTTACAACTATTTAGTTAAAGTCTGTATCTCATTAAAAGGCAAAAATAATATAGAAAGACTTAATAAATTAAGCTCCATTATTTCCAGTATTCAAAAAAACTACTGGAAATGTCCTTTTTCATATATTGAACATGGTTTTCATGGCAATAAGTATGTAAGCATTCACATAAAATAAATGTATGATAATTTTTCAGATAATTTAGGTTTGCACGATTGGAATGCAAGATGAATAGCCAGCTTGAGATTCCTCTTCTGAGAGGAATCTTCACCAAAAAAAAGAAAACTGGAAATACTATTTTCTGTTCCATCAGTTCAGGTTTTAGCCCAGTGACCTGGCTGTCTCTTTAGGCACTTAAGTCATCACTGTAAATATATTCTGGTTTATTGGGCATGGAAGAAAAGAGAAGAAAGACTCTATATGACCTGTTGCTACAGCCGTGTAACAATTAAGAGGAAGAAAATCGGGTTTCAAATCCACAGACTATTGTGGTTTACAACTGCTGTGCTGTTTA
This sequence comes from Antrostomus carolinensis, assembly GCF_000700745.2. NCBI lineage: Eukaryota > Metazoa > Chordata > Aves > Caprimulgiformes > Caprimulgidae > Antrostomus > Antrostomus carolinensis. Next base: position 16,424 of record NW_010317872.1, read on the forward strand.
GGAGATTGTCTTTGGGAATAGACCCGTTTCACATTTTTGGATGTCAGGATTAAATTACTTTTATTGCTTTGGGAATCTTCATCCTTAGACATCATGCAACTATTTCACGCTTGCATAAGGTTCGGAATGAGTCCTAAGCTAATTAATCATGGTGTCATTTAAACTATCCAGTTTAATTTAATGCTAAATAAAGGCTTTGCCAATCTGTTTGCCACAATGCAGGCAAAACACAGGTAGCAATGTCAACATCTAGATTCCTGTATCTTGTTACTTGACTCATTTTTTTAGATGGTGATTTACATTATAGGAATCAAAAGACATTTCATCAAATACTTTGCTTCCGAGTCTGCTATTCAAGTTGTCCTTCTGCAGTCAAGTTTTTCAAAGGTAACTGCTGTTGCCTTCTGCTTCCCACAGACATGTAGCACAGCTAGTTTGCTTTTCAAAGCTTTTCCAGCCAAACATAGAGTTCAGAAAGATCTTCATAAATGGCAGTGGAGTGTTTCTCAGGCTGCCTTCTCCTACTGACAGGACCATGCTTGGAAGAAATCAGTCTTTCTGGCTACCTTGTTTTCCAAATTGGACGTGGGTGTCCAGCCCTATTCAAATACACCTCTGAAAGCAATGTGACTCCTCTTTCCTCATCTTTTAAATAGACATAATCTCTGAACTGCAGGATGGGCAATTCAAATGCACAGTGAAATGGATTTTAAAGGCAAGAATTCAGCTGAGGTTCCTCCAGTATTACCTTAAATGCATAGGCATTTGCCTCATTGCAGCATGTACTCAGAACCTGTTACACAGATTGATGTCATCTATGTCCATTTCTACAGTAGTAGTAATTGCATTTTTGAGAATTCTTGCCTTTTACTAATGGCATGACTTCAGGGAGATAAAGCAAGCAAGGCAGAAAGTGAAGCTGCCTGGATCTCCAGAATTAGAGAGGAGATGGAATAGACATACACAGAGGTGAAATAATGTGACAGAACAGAAAGAAATTCAAAGTTATTGGAGCATTAGTTGGATTAGTCATTAAAATTATTTATAGTCTGTCCTATTTCTATCAGCATAGCTGTGTAAATGAGGGATACAAAGATGGTCAGATTTTCTACAACAAAGCTTGCATGTGCACTTCCCAGATATCCTTTCTTCAAGCCAGTTGCACCAACATAGCCAGGGGGAAGGGACTTTTTATTCCTTTGCAGGAAGTGGAATATGGAATAGGTCAAGGTGACACTTTGGATAGAGCTGGAATTGTTTAGCATACATCTGATAAAGTGCATAGTATAAGAAAACAATTTCAATGTCATTTCTCAGCTGGCTGATAAATTATTTCTGCCAATCAGACTAATGAATGCACTGGGTTACATTTGTAGTACTTATTTATATAGTTAAAATCCCCCCCATAATCCTCCTTTAAATGAATTTGCATTTATGTATTTATTTTAATATCATATCTCACAGATGCCTATTTTTTATTTAAGAGAGCAATCCAAAAATGAACCACCAAGGAAGAAACATGTTTCACCAGAGACTATTTTGAAAAATATTAGTGAAAAAATACAAAAGCTAATTCTTCCACAGTGTAGTTATCATGCTGTAATTCCTGCGTGAATTGAAGATTGAAGCAGCCTCTATATGCTCGGTTACGTGAACTACCCTAATTCTCTTAGGAGGGCAGTGCCATGGCTCAGAAAACACTGCAGTATTTTTGCTTAACTTCTTAAGGTCATCCATAAAAATGTTTAAATAATAAAGTATATTTTAAAGTGATTGTGCTCACATGTCAGAGGAGGATAACATTACCTAAGAACTGTACCAAATCCCTGAAGCTGGCTCTGCACATAAGCCAGCAGACTTTCAATTCTCACAGGCCTTTTCCTTGAGTTTGACTGATGCGCGTGGCTGCAGTGGCAGTCATGCAGTGGCTCGCTACACAAGATGTCTGAGCAGCATGACAAAGAGCGTGCTGGACTGGAGCAGAAGCACATCCAGGAGGGACTGGGTCACCTGCATGAAAACTAAAACAGTGCTTTCTGCCTGATTTTTGTCCCTGCAGCCATCATAATGACAACATGCAAATTTTTAAAGGAGTTACATTTTTTGAGAGAAGCAACATACATATTTACATATATAGACAATAGATTTTTATTCCATGGGTTATTTTGGGTCCTTTAATATACCTTATTTGCTTCTTACTATTCCTACTTGATGGAATTCCATTACTTGTCTGGTCATAGTGAAACACAGCTGCCAGATTTTTAAAATCTCTTAACTCTAGCCATCTTCCTCTATGGGTTCATGGACAAAGCATTTTGTACTTAAGACAGTAGTATGAGTCGAATGAAGGCATGATGGTATAATATTTGTGCAACAATTTTGTTTGTAGCAGAAGTGTTAGTATGTAAGCTATAGGACAAAGATAAATTTAAAATGAAAACAAAGGACTGAATTATTTGGATAGTTATAGCACATACTGCTGCTCTAAGGAAGCAGGGTAGGATGAAGAAGACTGCTTTCCTTACTTTGATGTTGGGAATATAATATCATTTTTAAATAATAGAATCACTCAGCAAGTTTCATTCTTCTGGCTGTGTCAGGTTTTTCAGCGCTTTGGCCTGGAGGCTGTTTTTACAATGTGTTTAAGTTAAGAGGCTGAGTGACGAAGACTGTAGATGAACCTGAACACAAACTACAGACAAATGTATTTTTCCTGAGTAGTCACCTATAGAATTTGGTTGTATTTTACTTTATATCTCTTAAAGAGTTTCATATAGCCAGACTGGATTAATTTTATTTTTCTGCCTGCCTTCTCATAATAAGTTGACATGGTCTCCTCAGGTATTTGGCAACAGTTCAAGAGTGGCCTAACATTTTCAAGATACATGAAAAAATAAAATTCACATTTTTAAAATTTCTTCAATACTGTTTCAGTGACTGAGATTATTATATATAAATATTACCAAAAAAAAAAAAGTTTAGGATGTTTTAAATAGTTACAACTGGGTGGAGAAGAATTTCCTTTTAAATTCCCAGTATACTTTCCCCATCCCAGTTTAATAGGAGAAATATTTTCTCCAGGATATAACTTTTTAGCCTGCAAAGTATAACCATATTTGAGATTTTCTCTTATTTTATATCTGGAAGCAAATAATACTATGTAAGTCATTCTCATCTTTCAAAATTCATTTTATCATCCTGGATAATTATGTCATTTTGATTATCATACTATCTAAGAATGTGTTTAATAGTAAAAGCAATTACAGAGTATTCATTTGAAAAATAGTATATTAAAATTCAGTTAGAAAAACTACTGAGATACAAACTTTTAATTTCCCATTGATTTATTTTTTTAATTATTATTTCCCTAGCTTTGTAGTTTGGTAGTTACAGAAATATTGTAATAACTGTCAGTGTCCAATAAAACATCTTTAAGTACTTTCTTGAAACTGGAAATCATCTAGTTTGCACCTCAAAAATTTGCAAAGGAAGATGAAGAATGAACCCAATTATTCAGAAGTTATTTAACAGCTACTGGTGATGTTTTGGCTATCAGCAAGAAATGCTTCCAAATTACTAAAGGCATTTCATAGTTCTTTTGCAAAAGTACACACTTTTGACTTTAAAGATTCAGTATATTTGTGAACAGCGGTAACTGAAAATAACTTTCGTGTTTCAAATAACCCATATTAATTTCATATCTAGTATCCCATGTGTCTTAACCCTTAAGTAATGGCTGAGATAGAAGAGCTGTAGGACCTCTGAAGAAAACGTAAAGCCATCAAGGGAATGTTTTTAGGCGCAGGCTGAGGCTGTGCTTCATAACTATATTTCTCTCAAAAAAGAAACAAACAAGTAGTTCTTGCTGCAATCAGCATATATTTTCCATCTTGAATGAGATGCCCCATTTGAATTTCATTTTTGTGTGAGTACTAACACCAACACCCTCCCCTGGGTACAGAGAAAACAATAACTTTTCATATCAGAATTTAATGTACAACTTTGTACTAGTGTAAGTCTACATGGTTATGATTAATGACCTACCTATTGCATTTTCATAAAGGTTGGAACTTCAATGTATCAGGTAAAATATTGGCCTCATTGAAGTCAATAAAACAATTCCCATTGACTTAAGAAGTTTCAGAATTTCATCCGCTGTCCTTTGATTTCACATTGTTCTTGATTATTCACTTGTTTGAGTATTCAGGAGATGATATGAGAGATGAATATGTATTTTTATCTATTTATATTCTTTTAGATGAGCTGCAAACAGCTGTTGTTTCTTAAACATGCACAAGTGTTCTTGCTAGGCTCAAAGATATCTGTATTTCAAATACCTGTTAACATCGTGAAAGCAACACACTGAGTTGATACTTCTCTTGTAATACTTTAGATACATACACAAATAAATATATATACACATTTCAGCAATTATGTTTTCATCTATTTAAACATAAAAATGTATTTTGAATATTTGATATATTTGTTCGTGCTTTATTACCTGAAGAGTAGAAGTTCAAGTTTTTCTAAGTTGGAAAATTCTTTAAACACTCTACTAGAGATCCCAGTTCAGAAATAGTTTTCAGTTCTTAAATAAATAATGGTTCAATCACTTTTCCACTTCCAAAGTAAATATGGAAGTCTAATACTGACTAGATGTAAATCTAATACCAAGCAATACTAAAAGGGGTAAGAGATATAAAGGGGACAGAAAAGGCTTTTCAGGCTATTCTTCCTTTGGCCCACTGGGGGCTGTCAGTATTGCAGAGCCAGAAGCAGGGCTGTATGGACAGAGCTGGCAGTAGTATTCCCTTCTTGCATGTCAGCACAGTTCTATTGTTCACCGTCTATGACAACATGGGCACCAAATACACAAATTATAAAAGTAAATCCCAACCCCAGCTTGATTCAGCATTACTACCTGATACTCTATATCCACAAAGCTTCTTTGCCTTCAGATATTTCTGTGCTATTGGATCCTTATATATTAACTGTACTGGGTTTCAGAGTGATGCACTTAATGTGGGAGTGTGTCCTCCTAATTAAAATGCCTAATTATGATAAAGATTGCCAAATTTGAAAAACTAAAAAGAAAAAAAGATACAACCTCTAAGACACCAAGAGACAAGGTTTATGCTTAAGATGAGCTCTGTGACTTCGTTTTCCTGTAAGTAAAACTTGCATTAACATGCAAACTTATAAAGAGGTTTTGTGAAACTCTATACATTAATATCTTGGGGGGAAGGGGATATAGAATTATCATGAGATAATATTAACACAACTATATAAGGTATTACACTGGTAATAATGTTCAAACTGTAAAGCCGTATTAGCTTGTATTTTAACCACCTAAGGAAAAATTAAACATAAGCGATTAGATAAAACTTTGATCCCATAGAGAAGAAACTGACTGATCCTAATTTATACTATACTGTAAAACAAGCACTCAGTAGCATCAGAGCAACACTATATCTCTGCTGTTTAAGTACACTGAACCCCAGCAGCATTACCTTACATCTATTTCTGTCCCTAGTACATCAGTAATGGTTGGTTCACTGCTGCCATCAGAAGAAAGGTGCCAGAGATGCAAAAAAGATTTTTACCTGAACAGCCTGATTATATCAGGATTTGAATTCCTGTTCTTCCTAGCAAAATGCTGGATTTGTCAGGAGACAACGGGCAGAAATGTGTATATGTACCCATGCAGATGACCTAGAATAGCAAAACATATGAATGATAATTTGTAACTGTAACTATCACATAGAGTGAAATTGCAAAAAGGCATTCTAGAACCCCAACAGCAGTCTTAGAGGAGATATCCAAGGAGGTTTGCAGAATCCTATTTTATGCTTTTACTTGCAAGAAGTATGAACACAAAGATAAAAAGCTGGCATGTTTCACAATCCCTCCAACATGACCATGGCTAATTGAATTCTGGCTATCAATAAAACAAGAGGGTGATAGAATTTTGACACTCTTGTGAGAGTGAATAATAAAACAGAAAACCTTCATCTTGGCCATGCTCCAAGAGAAACTCCCCCTGCATTTCATGTTAAATTAATATTTTATATCATTCCATTTAAAAATGGTGATATACACTATAATTTGGTAATAATAATTTAATTTCTCTTCAATTAGATATTGCTTCGGCTTATTGTCATATTCAGTGGCTACATTCACTGCAATGGGAGTGTAACACTAATCTATTTTTTGGATTAATTTCCTGCAGCCAAACAACCTGGGAAGAAGTTAAGTGCTCTTTCTTGGTTTTATGGATATGTAACTTGAGGAAATCTAGATCTGAATCAGAAGTGTTAACCTGAGATTACTGTCCCTGCTGTTAACATAGGCATAAAAATAAATAAATAAATAAATAAATAAATAGAACTTGCAACAATGTGCCACACTGATGGTAATATAAATATCATAGTTTTTCATAAACTGATGAGTAAGACGGACATTTAGAGCCTCATAGCAAACTTTCCTGCCATGACCCACTTCTCAAAAGAACACATTTACAATATGAACTCCTCAATTCTGTTTTTCTGCTGTACTTTGTGAAAATCTTTGAGACTCCCAGGAGCATTCTTTTCCTGTATTTCTATATTCACATGAAGATTCCACCCCTTCAGCATTTCTTTTGAAACTGATGCTGATAGGACTTTCCTTTTTAAGAAAACAGGGAGTATGTATGTATCTGCATCACAAATTATGTCAGTGATTTTTTTTTTTTTTAGTCAAAATATGAGTAAAACTGATCATAGGATAACCTTCTCTCATGCTTTTGAGATCATCTGCTTAAATTTGTCCTGATCCAGAATACAGACTGACATTGAAATAAAGTTAAATATTATCAGTGGCCCCAGACCCATGTACAAAACCAGATGTGAATCCTAGGCTACTCAAGATTCAGTGACTGCATGCATAGGCTTGAAATATCGCATGCCTGAGTGAAGGAGCACCTTAAGGAGAACCTCATGTACCTCAATATCTTATGATGTTAAATGCTCAATTTGAAAACCTGTTAGGAAAACAGTACCTTCTCAGTCTGAACTAGCCATGACCTTACTGGAGGGTCACTCTGAAGGACTCTCAAAACAAGTTACTATTTAAATGTTGATTACCTTGAACACAGGTAATTATGTATTGAACTGAGAAAAAATAACACAGAAAATATAAACAAAGGATGTTTGGATAACAACATGTAATGTTTACCAAAAAAGCTAAACATCATCAAAACCATTCTTGTGAATTCTTGCTCAAACAGGAATCATTCCTAAGCTTGCAAAAAGGACTTTAAGTTTTTTGAAAATTATTTTAAGAACCAAATACTGATAAGAAAGTTTAATTTTAGAAAAACAAACACAAACAGAAAACACTGGCAAGTTGTCTAATGATAATTTATATTTTAATTTCAAATTGGCCTTACCAAACTGTAATCTGATCTTTTCAGAGAAGAGCACCATAGGGATCTAGTTACTTTTATTAGGAAGCAGCAGCTACTAGAACTCTTTTTACAGGCATGTGCACTTACTCAACCACCGACTGATACAAGGTATCCTGTCTCACTAATTGTTCTCTAACAGAGCCAGGGAACAGTGCTCCCCTTTCAAATGGTTTTTTTCCATTTTTCTATTGAATTACAATCCCAATCTCTTAATTTAAGTTACTTTCTTCTTTGTTAAACTCATTTAATTCTACTACACAAGCTTTTGAAAATTATTTGTAAAAATGCGTAGAAGTCTGAACATCTGGAAATAAAGTTAATATGTTGCTGTGTTACCATTGTATGGTAACGTATAAGCTTTATTTCTAGGTTTGAAAATGTACAGCTCTAGCTATATAGATTCTGTAGAGTATACAATTTTAAAGAAAGGTATCAAACACCTTATTAATAAAGGGGTCACCAGAAGTTCAGATGTGCCATAATAATTTTTTTTTCAGATAGCCATCACAGCATCAACAGTACTTTGCCTCTATTGGGAAGGTTTTCTACTCAGCCAGGAAAGCCAGTAGTCTTTCACACCTCTGCTTCTTTTTGTTGTTGTTTCAGTATTTATCTAAGTTCAACTACAAAGTGTACTGGGTCTGAGTTCCCACTGTTTTCTTTGATATCCCTATTTGACCTGTTTGGGCCCTATTCTTTCCCCAAACCTCTAGGGATCTCACAAAGTAAGCATTGCTCAGGACTCTTTTACACAAAATTATATTCTACCTAATAAATTCAGAAATTATGTGGAATGTTACACAGATTCTTTACAAATCAACATTCAGTTAAAGTAGAAAAGGGACAAGAGGGAAAAAAAATAATGGAAAAATCTGTAGGGCATTCAGTGAAGGCAAACAAGAATTTATTCAAATTCTTACTCTAGCCATAATCTGTTCCCAGTGGTACCTAAGAGGGGAGAGTGAGAAAGGAGGGATCAAGTGTCTTTAAGAATATACATTAAGGAGAAAAACTACCCATGCACATCAAGCCTATTAACAACAAGAGTAACAATTTTTTAATATAGGCCTTGCTATTTAGATTAGAATGACTCTTCTGCCTCACTCTGCAAAAGATTCACAGTGAAGACTGTAAAAGAAAAAATAGAGTTATTTCTTCCTACAATACATGTGAACTTGTAGTTGTTCCTTAGTATTTAAAAGAAATATATCCTAAATCAGATTGACCTTAGCTAAATAAATGCCATAGGGAGTGAGGGCAACAGTAAACACACAAATAACCAGCTTCCTAGCTTCTGGTGGGCCCTGTGACTTCTAGCATTATCTTTCAAGTTACAGAAATTTAAGATTTGAGCAGTAGTATTTCCTTCACAATCATTAACAGGTGTTTGTATTTTGAGTTTAAGCTGTAAACTCTTTAATGTAGGAAAAAAAAAATTCAATTTTTACATTGGCAAGGGACAATACTAAGACATTTGAATTGATTTTTCTTAGGTGCAAAATGGACATTAGTACGTACTGTTGTAAAGAGTTCTTGCTTGAGGTGCTAAATTGGAACATGGCAAATCTAGGGGCTTTAAGGTCATTATGCCTGTTGCATAAAAAAAGTCACTCTGACACCAGTTACTGTCATTACAAAAGTCAGAATCATCCTGCATGTCAAGATCAGTCTTCTGACTTAGAAAATTATGTTTGGTTGCATAAAGGTTCTGAACAGCAGCCACACAATTAATTAAAGGATGGAAAGAGGTTTCTAAAACAAGCAGCTGATCCATTTTAATAATTTGTCTAGATGTAGATAGGTTACAGAGCCAGTTCCTTAAGAATGAGGATCATCTCCCGTAAAGTCAGATATGGATCTTTGCTGCTATGCTTTTGCTTTTCAAGTTTATTCTGTGTAGCCAACATCAAGCAGTGTCTCATTCTGTTGGTTTGCAGGTAACAGGTTGAAATATTAACACGTGGAAAAGTCAAACCTTCAAGAAAAAATGAAGCATATTGAAGGCTCTTGTCTCATGTCACTTTCTCAGTTATTCTGTATCTTACAAAACAGTGTCACCTTGTCAAATATTTTGTGTTGCTTCTTATGTCTGTATCTTGAAAATTTCAAAGACGTTTGAATAGTAATACACAATGATCAGACAGACATCTGTCAAGCCCAGACATACCAGAAACAATGATTTCCTGTGGCTGGTTTGGGACAGAGTGACTGATCAGATATTCTCTTTTGCTGTGACCTCCTGTAGAAGTCACAAGCAGAGTGTTGGCAGACTGCATCTGCTTATTCATCCTCAGCCAAATTTGGATCTCTTAAAATTCAGAACAGTACAATATGCATAACAGAGAAAGCTACCATGGTAATGCAGATCCTGGGAAGAAGAACAGATATCTTTTTATTTTATTATTGTTCAGCCATACTGCAGAAAAAACTTAAGGGAGGGTTTTGAATGAAACAAGGATCAGATGTTCACATTTTCCACAAGTGAATTTCCTGATTCCACCTAACCACAAAATCTTATGCAATAAAGTCACCCTCTTAATCAGACGAGGATCTGGGAAAAGAACAGAGACAATATTATATCATTAAGTATCAAGTGAAGGATTTTCAGTTCTTCCTCACTGGCAAAGCTTTTAAGATATTATCCAACTTATCTCATTTTGTCTTTCATTTTTTACAGTCTTTTTCTCCTTGCTGATATTGTTGCAAATATGAATCAAAGTGTATTTGAATAGTACTGGTGTTTTGGTTTGGGTTTTGGTTGTTTTTTGTTTTTGTTTTGGTTTTTTTTTTTGTTTTGTTTTTTTTTTTGTATATTCAAGGTGGGACCAAATGCCTCAATTCTAAAAAATTAACTATTAAAAATGTGACTCACTAAATCCTGAAGCTCTTAATCACTTCAAAATTAGCTCATACACTACTTTTGACATTAGAGATTATGGGAGGCAAATATTATTTGTCTAATGATATTAGACAAATTCAGCTGCAATTCAGCTATTCATTTGGGCACACCTCTAGTTTTAGACATGGACTCATTGAACTCAACCCTTGCTTGAAGACAGCAATGTAATTCAGGACCTCCCAAAGGAGGTTCATTTCAACCTAAAAGAGCATACATTAGAGAGAGACTCTAGTTTAAATCACCTACAAACAAGAATTTTAGCATATTTGCATACCTTCTATACATCTTTTACCTAGAGACAAATGATCCTCAAGGTAAAGACTCTAGAATACTGGAGCTCAAAATATTAGCTGATTTGCCCAAAGTTATGCTTCAATTTAGTGGCAGAAACAAGAAAACCAAAATATTTTCTCAATTAATTTCTGTGAAATATACTACCTCCTTTCCTATTTTCCTTCCCTTCCATTTCTGTTCTCTCCTGTCACTCCCTCCCACCCCTTTCTCCTGCAAAATGATTAAATGAAAAATGTACAGAAAGGTCAAGGACAGAGAGTTTTGTTACTGATACTTAGAAGAGGTTCACAATTAAGTACTGACAAGTACAGTCAGGAGTCATCCAGCTATATTCTCCTCCCTAAAAAAGAAGATTAAGCATCCACCAGCAAATACATGCTATGGCTTTAGTATATGCCATCAGTGACAGCCTATTAAAACAGAAACGTAATATACTACCCTTCATTACTATCCTTTGTCTCACTAAACATTTGTTTCACATCTATTAAACCATTTAGTATTACTTTCTATTTTATATCATACTTACTATTCCTGGAAAAAATAATTTATTGCTCATTGGTATGGCATATGGAACAGTTGATAGAAAAAAAATAAATTTCTGGATCTTTCACTTCTTTACGAGCTGTGTTTGTCTCCATTTTTCTGCAGCTCTACTCACAAGTTTCATACTCAAAGCATCACAACTGCTGCATTTACAGTGTAGCTCTCTAGATTACTTTTTTTTTTTTTTTTTATTTTGTCAGCCTCTCTGGATTCTTTAATGGATCTGATTGATCTGAAGACAATATAGTTGAGATGTTAATTCAGTACCATGCAGTCTATGCCTCTGCATTTCCTCAGAGTGCACTGAAATTCCAAAACCTCCTACTTTTGATTAAAACAACCCCCCAAACATGTATATTTTGCACTAAAAATATCCAGCTTTCTTGTTCTCAAGTTTTGAATGCATTTGAAAGCAGGAAGGGGGAGAAAGGAAATATTAGTCTAAGAAAACACACACTCTTTCAAATCAATATTATTGTTCAGCCACACTACAGAAGAAATTTAAGGGATGGTTTTGAATGAAACAAAGATCAGATGTTCACATTCTCCAAAAGTGGACTTCCCAATTCCATCTAACCACAAAATCTTTTGCAATAAAACTACCCTCTTAATTAGCAAGGATCTGTGAAAAAAAAAAAAAAAAAGAAATGTTAGCAAGCTGAACAGGCTTTGTCTAAGTTAAAAAATGCTCCATATGACTATTGCTGATCCACTGGGCTGGGCCTTGCGTGATCTTGGATCTGTTCCCAGCTCTGCCCTCAACTTCACCCAGAGCCACATACACTTCTTTAGTCAACATTGCAAAGGTATTTATATACTTGAAGATGCAGAGAGGTGTCTACTAAGATTTTTGAAACACTTAACTACACTAAGCAATTATATCCTCTTGACTTTTTAATTTAAGACCTGATCTGAAATGTGGCCTGTACACAAATGATAAATACCATAAAGTCCTTGTTCATACAATACCTTATCTAAGACTCAAATTGATTATCAAACCTAGGCAACTGAATCAAAAATTAAGTCAAGTCACCACCTCGTCACTCCTGGGGACAGTTCACCTTCAGTAACTGACAGAATTTGAGTTGCTGTGATTTAAGGCACAGTCAGTCATCCATAGGACTTCTGAAGATTTCCTTCCCCTCTACCACCCATGGTCACTAAATATAGAATTTTGAACAGATATACACCCTTTGGTCACCAGAATAAATCTCATCATTTAACTATGGATATCAGTTTATGGTTGAGGTTTCTTCATCCTTTTTCTCCCCTTAGTATTACTAGAGGATAAATGTATTAATGTTCTCTGAAGAGATTCTAACTGTATCAGACAGTGTCATAAGAAAATTGTGAGCAGAATAATTTGTCATGCTAAGTCTAAATGTAGTCTAAGGGAAAAAAGAATGCAGTTTCTTCTCTATATAAATAACTGGGAATGCAGAAACATTTTCATTTTATTGTTTACTCGCATAATGATTCTAATTATTGCAAATCACTGAAGCTCATGATCACCTTACACCATTTGGAAAATCCAGTGACGGTAAGACTCTTTCACCTCCCTTAACCCTTCCTGGTTAAATGATTTTAAATCAAAGTGACAGAGTAAATAGATGTTATACTCTAACCTAAAGTCTGTCAAGCTTTAGAACTTAAGGTCCAGAACAGGGAATAATTCCCAGAGACAATACTTTTCTACTGAGAATAATGTATAAGTTTATCTTCAGGTCAAATGTGATATCTTGTGCAGGATATCTTAGCTACTCTAATCAGAGACTTTCTATGTAGCCAATGTACTGGGCTACACCTGGAAGTAAAAGGGAGAAGGATGAGAACTACAGGTTCTATCCTACAGAGGATAGAAATTACAGCTATTGATATAAGCTCAGGATGGGTAACTCCATTGGACAAATACACTGTATATGTTGATATATTGTATGCTTTCCAAGAATAGTGCAAAAACAAATGCCCTTGTAGCCCTGAAATAACACACAAGGTTCACATCAGCATAGATTAAAGTCCTCAGGCACAGCATAAAACTCTTTGGGAATTAACAAATAGTCATGGGTGAAGGAATAGGAGATATGAAATCTTTAAGCTCTCAGTTCTATCTCATGGAGACTAACTGTAAGCTACTCTGTTAATTAAAAATCTCTGGCCTCCCAGTATGTATGAAAAGTCTCACCATTGTCCTCCCAGAAGTCATTAAATAATCCTCAGGTGCAAAGCACCAGCCGGGCTGGTTTTCCAACAGCTTAAAAGACAGAATACTTGGCCTTCAAGTGCTCTTCAGATCACAATCTGATTTCCCCCTATCTAAACCTAATTGTCAAGTATTCTTGATAATGGTTTCATGATTTATGGCAGTGGAGTACAGGTGTGGGCCCTACAACACTCACTGAATACTTTAAGCATCTGGTACTATTTACAACATTGCAAGCTCATCAAACTCCTTATGAGTGTCTACCAAAAACGACATACTACACTGTCAATGTCAACAAGGGAGAAGACAGTTTCCTGTTAGGGGTACTGTTAGAAAAGAGCACATTCTATTTCTGGGCTTTTCCACACGTGCATATATTATTGCAGTAAAAACTTAGGAAGATATTAAAAATGAAAGAAAAATTAAGATTTCCATTGCCAGATATCTTTCAGCCATTTTTAGACATGCTGCAAACATAATGCTATTTGTTACAAATTCTTGCACAATGCAATGGGACAGTTAGTGGAAGTCGAAACTAACCCTGGTGCAAAAAATAGTTTATATGTAAAAATACAATGCCCTTCAGTATCACAAGAGAAGCAAACTGTATAGGTAGTACCTAAAAATAGAATTTATTATATCATATATTGTACATGAGGCAAGGCAAAATAAGGGAGTGGAGTAAAGAAATGGTTTGAAGTATTTCAGAAATACTTTCTGACACTGGAAAAGCAGTCAGACATATTGGAAGGAAGTTCATTCAAAATGGATGGCAAAATGGCAAAGAGTATATATTTTGATGGAATGTATACTTGAGCTGCATCTATATTTCAGCAATATAGGTTGGGAAAAGTATCATGTTTGCAGAAGTGAAGTTGCTGGATTTTTTTTATCTAGGGGAAATTTTGGAAATTAATCCATCAAGTTAGTCCTTTGTTATTTCTCAATAGTCAAATCCCATTAGATATGTTAAAACTATAGTAAAATACTGTGAATTTTCAATAATATAAATGAACACTGTGTTTTTAGACTGTTTTATCTGCAAAGAATTTTTCATAGCTGAAATTCAAACCATGTTGAAACTATCTGCTCTGATACCTTCTGCCAAAGTAGATTCTGCTGACTTTCTGTAAGGAATCAAATCATATGCGGCACCTAAACCTTCTTATGCTGTAAAAGGAAGAAAATGCTTTCTTAGAACCTCTGGATATACATCACAACCCACATTACAACAAAATTTAGTAAAATGAAAGCAGATGAAGCCAGAAATATGTTATTATGGAACAGAATGGCTCTTATCACTTCTTGGGTGACTATGTCACAGGAAAATTAAAGTATTTGGAGAGCCCCCCCAAAAGACTATAAAATCCTATTTCCACCCACTCAGTAAGCAAGCAAGCAAATATTTCTAAAGTGTCCTGAAGGACATACTTTTAATACAATGACAATAATACATGTGCCAACTTACACTGGTAGGCCACAAGAAAATCCTGTATTTTGTATCATAGACATTTAGAGAAGATAGAACAATTGATAGCATCAATTAAGGTTTTGAGCTGCTTAAAAGATCGTGCAGGCTTTAGTTAAAATTTTGTTGGGTCAGCTAGCGTGGATGTGAGAGCCACCTCAACTTTTGCTAGGAATGCAGAATGGAGATGTTTTGCTTTCTGTCATCTGCCCCTTTCAATTAAAACATTTTCCTGATGATTTCTATACACATTTACTTTTCAAATAAGCAACTGAATTTAATGATTTTTCATTAAAGGAACTGCAGCTTTCGCACTTGAATGGGTATTCTATAGGAGTCTCTACAAGGGTTATGTTAGCAACAAAGCAACATTAATGGAAATATAGCTGCAGAAAAAAGCCTGCCAGTCTCCAATTTATGTATGTTTAAACAAGTACAGTTGTACAGTTGGAGTCAATATTGAAATTCAAATGAGTTTGTACATATTCCTAGCCTGTCTGGAACTACTGTAGGTATAATATAAAATGATCAAAAGAGATATAAAATGAGCTTTGAGACAGAAAGCTCGAATGATTGAATCTCTTTCTAAAAATCAAAATTAAAAATACCTCTCTTTCATTCAGTAATAATCTAAAATAACTCACAAGATGGTTGGGAAAGAGCATGGGAAGAAATCTTAAAATTATGTTCACTGAATGGAAATGAAAGCAAATTTTTGCTCAAAGATCCAATTCAATTTGAAAAGTTAGTCTCATTTTTTCATTAAAAGTTTATGCAAAACTATTAAAATATTTTAAAATATTAGTTTAAAATAGAGATACAACACACAAAACAGAAAATGCCTTTAGAAAATAGCAAAATATTTTAAACCCACCAGATTATTTACACTAAAATCTAATGTTTATAACTTAAAATACTCTTACTGTTGTAACCTTTCAAAGGAATAATGGCTCCTATTCTCCTCAGTGGGTAGGACAAGACAAAACACATAGTATATGATCACAGTATGTATAATTGTGCAGCTATGCAGCCACAAATGCTGCCTGAGGGGATCCAACTCCATATTGTGTGGGTACAGGGCTACCCATTGTAATTATTCTTACTCCAGATTCATGAGAAGAAAGCCTGCAGTTCAGTGCAAATTTATGTATGCCTAGTGGCTTTCTTGTAGGAACATCATAAAAATGTTCAACACTTCTGATAAAAATGTGGAAAAGGAGAATGTGTATGCATCTACCTCATGTTTCCTCAAGGGGGGAGGGGAGGGGAAAAAAAGACAGTCTCAACTCAGAAATTCTGTCTTTATACAGTTAGAAAAGCTGATTCCCCTCTTACTGAACAGTCGCTGATAACCACAGGACACTATTCCACAGGCATTAATAATAATTTGATTCCATTTTTACTTTCACATAGCTGCTCTGTCATGTGCAGATTACACTGCTGTGAGGTCACGCACTGCATGATACTTTGCTTTTAAATTCTTGGGAAATATACGTTCCACTTAGTTGCAGACCCACACAATAATCTCCCATAGGCCACAGAAACATCTATGCTAAACATCAGACAGCCTGTGTGTGTGTGTATGTGTGTTTACCGTTTGCCTTTGTCAATATAACTCTGCTCTGTAAAGATGATTCCCAGTTTGAGAGTGATATTCCTAGTAGTATAAACCAGTAGCAAAGCTGTTTTGAACATCTAAGATAGTATCTAGGATGTCTGGACTGTATAACCCCCTGGAGTCCCACTGTTGCCAAGCTTGTGTCCACATCTAAGTTCAATAAAGTGGCACAAATCACTGTAGCCATAATAATCCTTAATAGAAAAGGATCCTCAGGCACTGGAACAGGCTACCTAGGGAAGTGGTTGAGTCACCATCCCTGGAGGTATTTAAAAGATGGGTAGATGGGGTGCTCAGAGATATGGTTTAGTAGTGGACAGGTACGGTTGGACTCAATGATCTCAAAGGTCTTTTCCAAGCAAATGATTCTACGATTCTATGCCCTAGTGAGAGTACATTAATACATTGAGATAATATATCACTGCATTCTGGGAAGCAGTTACCAAAACATAATATGGTCAAGGAACTTGTATGCTCCCAAATATTGCACAAATCATCCCAAATGTCGGGATGATATTTGCATACAAACACATATGTATTGTCAGTATACAAAATAAATGAATAATTAAAATACATAAAGAAAACAGACTAAGCTGTTTGTTTTGCTATTTAAAACAACAGGCTTACACAGTGCAATGAAATATTTATTCACAATGTTTTCCTTTTGCTGATCTGTTTTTCTGGATTGATTACCTCTGAAAGCTTTCCTGACATGAGCTTTTGTACACTAACAAAAGGGAGGTGAAGCGAAGCATCTTTATTAGCTACAATGCAGATCAGCTTCTAGTCAAGCTTACCAGACCAGGAAGAGCAGAGAACATGGGGTCAGAAGACTGTATCTATCTTAAGTTAGGTTTTATGGGGAACAGTAATCCACCTTCATATTTTCACAGAAAGCAGAAAAACTAGCAGATAATACTTAGAGCTTTTAAATTGTCTGGCTCAGTTCTTTTGAGAAATAGTAACTGAAAGAGCAGTTAGATTTGATTGTCATGCAAGCTGCAGTTTTCATAACAATTAATGTACTGCCTCATAATCAGTGGGTTTCAAACAAGAGCCATGGTACATACAATTCTTTTAAAAAAATAATTCATGAAGTCTTTAACTTTTATTACACACAGGATAATTTGCAAAAAAATACAAATAATTAAGTAATTCTTAATAGTATTAGTAGCAGAACTTTAAAAGGAATACTAAAGTTTTGTAATTCATAACAGAATTAATTAAATACCAAGTAAAGAAGTTGCTAGGTTGTTTTTTTTACTTTTTCACTATTAATTTCAAATCTATAGAGATTTCAGCTAAATGATTAAGTAGTCATTGCTTGATATCTCTCCTTGACAGCTTGTATCGTGCATCAAAGTGTTTATCTTATTACAAGACAAAACACATGGATTTTCTGATTTTATGATTTAAGAGAGATGCAGTACAGGGTAAGGATGAGGTTGAAAATTATATCAGATGTGTCAAAGCATTAGTGGAAGGGTCACAAGAGTCATCTAAGATCTTCCACCAAAGTGCCTAATTCAAATCTTAGTGCTCAGCTAAGTCAGAATCTATTATTCCATTCATGTTTCTATGAGTATTACAGTCCCTTGTACATGGTAATTTGGCTTCAAAGCTTTCCACTCAGATGAAGAGAGGAAATGCACACCTGACCTGATGCTATTGCAGTTTGTGGCTGAAAAAAAGAGCCCTCAGCAAACCACTTATGATATGTGTATTTAACATTTCCTAATGTTGCTTTGCCATTAGTAGTTTTTAGCAATTAGTCCCTAACAATGGGAATAGATTCTTTTAAATTACATTCCTTACTACCAGTAAAACAACTTAAAAATACAGGTTGACTGCTGTTATCATCAGTACATCAGTTCCATTCCCGTCTGTGTACTACCACAAGCAGAAAGGACAGAAGCTTAAAGGTCAAAGAGTATGGGGAAGCCCACAGCAAATACAATGTTGAATTTCTATCCATAGGAACATAAAAGATTACAGTCCGAACAATGTCCACAGAATCACAGAATCACAGGGGTTGGA
>NW_010317873.1:0-8961 GCF_000700745.2 Antrostomus carolinensis
CCTTCATCCTAATCTGTGGCCCCTTTGTTTTCATTCCCTTTCCATCTCACCAGGGTGGGGGAGTGAGTGCAGGACTGTGTGGTCCACCTGTGGTTAAACCACCACAGGTTACAAGGCCCTGCTTTAGAGAGCATAGTCAGGGGACAAGGAAGCTCAGGGAAGGCTGAGGGGATGGGGGCTCAAGGACGTGGGTGACCCACTTCCATATGCACAGGTACATGATATTGTCCTCCAGATTTGACAACTGTACATCCATCCCCGAATCTGAGTGCATGAAGCCATTGTTGCAAAACTGGGGAAGGGCTTAAATCTCCTGGTGGCTGCTCCACCCATGACAGGGAAAGCAGCTGGCATGCCCAAGGAAGCCGTGCAGGCAGCTGTGAGGATTTACTGCTGGTGCTGGAAAATTAGACCCCTTTGGGTTTAGGCACCACTAAGCACTGTCTGGGAGGCTCTGGGTGTTGGATGTAAGGGTTAACGGTGGAGGGGCCAAGTCAGGTGAGTACCTGAGTTCTTTTGCACACTGAGCTAAAGGTGAGACCAGAAAGGGGTATGGAACAACACTCCAGAGCAGTGGGTTTTATAGCCCACAGATAAAGGTATGAAATTTCCCAAGGAAAAATCTTGTTGGACAAAACAGTACATATAACTATGTTAATGAATAAACCAAAGATGTGAGGTCTCTAGAGCCATTAAACATTTAATGCTGCTATTTCCAGGTTAATTTATGCCTGGCTTTTTTTTTTTTTTTCTGCTGTCTGATTATTAGTAAGTAGAAGTGACAGTCGCCCTTGAAAGAGAGATTCAGTTTGAAGCTGCTAGAAGTTTCCTGAACTGATTAAACATTTCCAGATTTTTGTGAATGATCAGAAGGAACTGAGTCATCTTATTGAAGAATTAGAAAAAGAAGCAATCATTAAGCAATATGGACAGAAATACCTTATAAGATCCTTATCTGCTCAAAGGGCATAATTTTGTAGCCTAAATTTTGATCACAATGGTGATTCACTAAGACACTTAAAGACATGTTTTAAGCACATCTGAAGTCAATGGGTCTTGCATAAATGCATGCATTCAAGTGTACCTAATTACTCTGCTGGAAAGGAGATCATTTCTCAGAATGAAGATTTTAGATATTAGCCCTGATATTCATCTGGGTGGTCTGCAATCATGACCAAGCGTTTCTGGCAGAGACATGTACTGTGTAAAAGATTTACACACTCAGTCTCAGAAACAGTTTGCCTCAAGTCAGACCTAGTTAAATGATGGACCTGGCAAACTTCTAAGATAAAGGATGAAGCAGACAACTTCCAGGTGCCTTGGCTATGAGTAACTGATGAACAACATAGGGTCAGGAGTGCCATGGACAAAGACAAAATCCTTATTGGAAACATATAGAAGTTAAAATTACTCTAAAATATTAAAATCTCTGATACCTTCACTAGAGTGGGTGTTGCCCAGGTGAGGAAAGATGCCAACGACTCTAAATAGAGAACTGTCTTCTTGGTCCAGTTGCCAGCATAAGAGTAATTACTAGGTAGAGGCTTTTGGTGGACTTGGGATAAAAATCCAAGCAAAAGCTCAAGAAGTTGAAGGATTCCTGAAGCTTTATGACAGCAGAAGGCAACGATGATAGCACAAGAAATGACAGTAAGAGGCTGTAAAAATTATATCAGATGCTGGAGGAAATGTAACTGCATTATGCCAGTCACCTGACCAGGCTAATCAACCCATGCTGACTGATTTTATTCGATCTTGTGAGTGCCAGATAGACCCTTTAACACCACTATGTACTTTGTAGGTATACTCTAAGCTCTCCATGGAGAACTGGGCAATGTTCACACCACTCTGAGTAAAACTGTAGATCAGCATCCTCCTGGGTACTTAAATATACAGATAATGAAGCACTTTGCTAATCATATTAAAAATGCTGAGGTACTTTCTAGGACATCATTATTACCAGGAAATAACCAAAGCATTTCTGCTTCCCAAGGGTGGGACCAACTCCTGCACCTCGAGACAGATGTGAATGGGAAGCCCCAGAGGGGCCCAGTGGTCACAAACACCGTACCTATGTACAGCAAAAAAGGACCTCTACAAGACTCTCTGTACTATCTGATGAAAACTGGGCCAAGGGTAAGGCAAAAATTGAGTGCAGCTGAGGATTAGGCCTGGTAGAGGAAAATTAAAGCAATTAGCAGCCCCATGAAATGCTACCCTATGCTGGTTTTCAGCCCCTTGCGCCAGTGAGAGCTCTCAGTAGTGCAATTTTTTTCTAGAAGCAGAATGGTGTATCATTCCTAAATGCTTACAGAAAAAATACATTTAAAAGGCTATATGAGGGTTATTTGGGGATTTAAAAAAATCAGAGGGGAACCAGAGACATTTTAAATTGACCTCAGATGAACTGTGGCATTATGGAAAGTAAAGGTTTGTCATATGTGCCAAAATACAAGACAAGTCAAGTGAAACAGCCCATGTTGGTGGCATAGAAAAGGGAAAAACCTGCTGCCTGGAGCAAAGCAGACACTGGTTTGTTTAACCTGGTGAAAAAAAAAATACTTCTTGTTTAGATATATTTTTAAAATCTAGTAAAATCTCCCTTCTAGATCTGGATATATGCTTTCAGACATTTTACATGAGTCATAGCTTAGATTTTAATGTGTTTATTAGAGTCATACCCATAAATGATTTTTTGTTTTGCTTTATGCATATGCTTCTGTGATTGAACCTTACTGTCATTTCACTTTAATTTGAATGAAATCCATCTTTGGGCAGACTATGACATGAATTCAATGTACTATTTCAGTCATTGCAATAAGAACAAGTATGTTTTATGATAGTAATATTTACTGCAATTGTCTTTGAAGCAAAATGCAAAGCTGTGGATGCATATGACTAGAAAAATGAAATTTTAATTGACATGTAATAATGCTTACTCCACAAATGCTAGTCCTCTGAGGGCCTGGTTCAATTAAAGGAAAAATACCTTAGGATGTGATTGTTCTAATCAATCACAGATAACCACAGACAATTGAAACATGGATCATGCACAGACCCCATGGAATCTTCACTCACAATAAGCTACATTCAGATCTGGTTTCTTATGTTAGATAGTATTCTCAAATGATATCAATATAAACATTTCTGGAGCAGGAGCAACCTTACAAGAATAAGAATTTGTTCCAGAATGTGTGCCTAAGACTTCATCTGTAGACTTTAAATACATTAAAAAATACATATCTATCATTTTTTTCCCCAATATTTATTCCAGGAAATCATCTTCTATGTCTGTTTATATCCCCAAAAGCAGTAAGAAAGGCTAAACTTTCAAGCTGAATTTTTAGTCCTGAATTATTAGCTTTTTGTTTACTCCTTTACTGTTTTTCATTTTTCAGAGCTGGACAGGTAATCTAGATTCTCTTTCATAGTTACATTTCTAGAACATTAATCATTCAAAGGAGTAGACTCTGGATGAGTGGGTTGTAGTAAAACTTTGAGATGCAGCACGTTATTTTTCTCTTGCATCTTTGCTGTTATTTTCCTACTCTGCCCAAAGATACGTATATACTTCAAAGATGCCTGCTCTTGGCACACTGTTTATTAACTGATGGCTTCTGATGTCTACACATGACAGCATTCACTAATGCTTTTTCCTGAAATTCTATTTATTCTCAATCTTCAGCTCCGGACTTCTGTTATAAGTAGTAGATATTTACTTCATCCTGCATTAGTTCTCTTTATGTCTTTGTAATTTCAAAAGAAAAATTCACTGGGCCACTCTGGTTTGCACATGAGAAAGCAGTTACCATTTTGATGCCACTTTGAGGAAAAGAACAAAAATAGGCTCAAGGCCAACCAGCAAGCCGGTGTGCACTTTCATGCGAGTGTTCTGGAAAAGTCGTATTTCTAAACTTACCTTGCTGCTGGTGAGGAATATGTGAAACATGGGCAGAAAATCAAGGGCCATGTATAAAGCAATAGACAGCATTTGCAGCCCCTCAGTCTGACTGATTCTGTCAAAGTCATTTACACCCTTCTTCTGGTGGCCAAGAAAGCTACAGTTGCATAAGGTCTCCACACTAAGAGGCAGAGTGAGACATAAAAACACATAAACTGATGAAGGGCTGTTGTCCTTGTATTTGCCTCTTTATTTCTTAGTTGTTCCTCCTGCAAATGAACTTTACTCTGACCATGAGTATGACAGCAACAATCTGGATCTTCTCACATCCTCAGTCAGAGGACAAAGAGGGAAGTGAACCATGGGCATCCCATGGGTTCACCCACACTGTCTGGGTGGACCTTGATCTGATGTATGTTATACTGGTCCCCAGATTTTGTGGTCAATGGCCCAGTGTTAGCTCTCTACACTGGCTGTGAGCCACCAATTTTCTTTTCATGAAACTGTAAATGAACTTTTAATGTAGCCCATATGCATGAGATATTGTTCTGAGAACAAGCTGCACTGAGGTTTGGGCAAGGTTGATAAGAAAAGCAAATGTCTCTCATCTTTTTCATAGATGGAGGACTGGGGATTTTGTTGGTTTGTTGTTTGGTTTTTCCCAGTGTACATAGACAGGTTTGTTGACATTGCTCCATAATGTCCTGACTGAGGACATATATGTCCCCACATATGGCTGATTTGGGCTCTTTGTCCTGCCCTGACGAGCATCCCCCTCATCTTTCATCTCTCCTGTAAGTGTGCGGTGAGCAAACACCATGTGCTCTCACAGTGCTCATAGCACTTTCATCAGCACATTTCAATTCCTTATTTTGAAACTGTGCTCCTAATCCTACACAGAAGAAATGTTTTCCCTAAAAAAAGATTGGTTATGGTAATGTGAATAAAAGAATATATGAGGCATTTAGTATTCATGACAATTAGCAGTGTTTGAATAGTGTTTATACCAGTTAGGTTTGTCTGAATATTTTAATGACTACTGGGGAGTTTTTGCAAAAATGTTTTTGTGTCACACATTTGCAGCAGAGGATCTCATCTCTCTGCAGCACACTCATTGTCTGCTCAGATTCAGCCTGTGCAGAGAGTCGGCGTGACAAGAGAAGAGTGTTAACCTCCACACGGTTAAAATAGGACCAATGTACGTGGCACTGTGCTGCTCCTCTTCGGAATGGTGCATGTGTCTCAATTGATGAGTCAAGGCTACCATGTTGGAAACAGCTTACCCAGAAACTAAAGCAGATTCAGCAAATGCTTAGTGATATAAATGACAGCTGAACGCAATCTCAATGGAAAGGGCTAATACATACAGCATCTGAAAATAACTTTGTTGAAGTGGAAGTTCAATTAAGACTTTTTATGCAACATAGTACTTTTAGCTTGCCTTCATAGCTTGTTAAAAATAGTTCATGTTAATACCATCTTATAATGGCTTTCACTAAGTGTTTGATACACAAGGGAGAAAAGCAAAAGGTTGAGAATCCTTAACTCTGGACAACCCACACCACACAGCTGCTGCCATAGCCTCTTTCATATTGCCTGGTAATACATTATGTCATCATTTCATTACATGCTAGCAGTTAAGAATTAGTGTTGGGGCAATCTGTATCTTTGCAGTGTATAACAGTCTCTGTATTCCATGAGAGAAAGACATATATTTTGATAGTGTCAAATATTAAAAGAAAATAAAACAGAATTCTTTTTCTAGTTTTTATTTAGATGGGAAAAAAATAACTCATTGTGATCAAGATGACAATAATACAACATCAGTCATTTTAGATTATTATTGAAAAGGGGTTTTTTTTTAATTGTAGTTTGATTGCTTATAAACAGTAAATAGGGAACTTTCTGATGAAAGACTCGGGAGACTAAAACTAAGGAAGTGCTCTAATGGGCATCCATTAGATTACATGAATTTTGCTTCATTAAATTATTTTTTCTGGGTTTTCCTTGTCAACATAATTTTTGGACAACCATTATATTAAACTGTGTTCCAAAGCTACACAATACTGTTTTGCAAGTATAATTTTTCTTTGTTCTTGTTCCTTTTTCTCCAGAAAAAAAAAAGGAACTGCTGGTAAATTCATTTGTAATCCAGATCCACAGAGGAGGGCTTCCAAAGGTGGAATGAGCTTGTCCAAGTTAAAGCTGGTGGCAGGTTGTGAAGTGTCCATACACCGAGGGAATGGATTTTTTGGGGGATGCTGCCCAAGAGACAATGTGTTGAGAGAGTTTGTGCTGAACTGCAAACTCCTTTCCCCAGAGGGAGGGCTTGTCCCCTGCCATGGCTTCGCTGGCTCAGGACACCAAGCAGCCTAATTTGGTGGTGCCAGCTGCCAGGCAGCATTGTGGCTTCCCTGTGCTTTCCGCGCAGCTGTGTATGATGTGATGGAAACCCCTGGCACAACTTGCTACCCCAGATAGCTCTAAAAATTCATTGCTAAGCTCTGAAATGTGCAGTTCATTGCATGCACATTGCTCACTGCATTCACACTCACAAGCACCACTTGCTGCATTGTCTGATGAGATGGATAAAATTTCCTCTTTGAGGGGACAGAGTTTTATTTTTTTTCATGCTAGTGCAACATGGCTGAGGAATTAGAGGTGACTGGAGTCCTGGCAGTGCCTCAGCACTCATGGCCCCGCTGCATCCTTCTCATCTGCAGCTTGGTGTGTGGCAAGATCAGAGAGTTTATCAGCCACCCTCCCAAGGGACCTGTGACCAAAAAGGCTAACAGCTTCTTCACAGCAGTGTTTGACGTGCATACAAGGAAGGACTTTTTGCAGCTACATCTTGTCATCTTTTACCCCCAGGGTCAGCATGAGGCTGAGAGTACAATTTACCTGTGTCTCAGCTGCCCCCTGCAGAGGACCTTATACACAAAGCACCTTTCAGAAGTGGATGAGTATCATTATCCCTGTTTGGTTTGGGTTTTTTTTTAAAGGAGGAAACAGAGGCCCAGTCACTCAGCATTAAGGCTAAGACAATGCAACAATTTAATGATCAAGGTTGGACTAACAGAGCTCTGGTTCCTATGTTTGGAGCGGATCCATTCAATCTGCAAGATCCAGAAGCATTTAGGAGCCTACACGCCATTGATTTCAGTGAATCCCAGGGTCCTAAATGCTAGTCTCTTGGCTTTTATCCATTGGTCCCTGCTGTTCCTTTTTCCCTGGCTGAAGAACAGAATAGCCTGGTGTTTTCACCTCAGTGAGCTTGTGTGAACCAGCAGCAGGGCAGAAGCTAGTAGGGCCAGAACACCCATGCTCAAAACCCCCACTGTAGCCAGGAACTACCTTTCCCTGGGAAGCCAGGACTTGTGACGCAGAAGAAACATGAAGTCAAACACTGGTAGGAGGGAGAGCTCCTGGGATCCTTCCTTGCATGTTTGACAATAAGTCTGTGGTCCATAAAACCCACTACCAGAGTGCCACAGTGTCAATGAAAGGACAGAATTTTTCCCTTGTTTATTTTTTGCTTGAATTGTTTGAGTGGAGAGGTGGTCACTTGTATTATTTTAGTATGCTTTTTAACAGACACCCATTTGAAGTCATGTAAAATTAATTCAGAAACACTGGTGGCCTTGTAATCCTGACGGGGCTAAAGACCACATGCAGCTACGAAACCATGAGCTGGCACTAGCATTTCAATGTCAGCTGCTGTGCTTTTGATATCTCCTTGAAACTGCCTTAAGGTGATCTTGAAAGAGAAAACAGTGTTGCAAAAAAAAAAAAAAAAAAAAAAAAAAAAAAAAGGAATTTCCTGTGTAGAAGCTAAATTGGATTTTTAATCCTAATTGGAGACAGAAATATCCAAGCAAACAAACAAGCACTGCTATCACCTCAAACACAACCAAAAGCAGAAAATATGTATGGGAGAACATGTAAAAGTGGGAGAACCCATGGGATGATACAAAGACATTTGAATAAGTAAATTTATTTTTTTTTAAAGAAGAAGAACAAAACAAAGAAATGGTGCAAAAACTCCAAAAAAATTGCTCACCACCAGCTAACCGATGCCTAGCTGGTCCCCAAGCAATAGCAGTCCCAGCAAACTTCCCTGCCCCAGCTTTTGTTGTTGATTGTGACTTCATCTGGTCTGGGATATGCCTTGGTCAGGTGGTCATCTCTCCCAGCTATGTCCCCTCCCAGCTTCTTGTCCACCCCCAGCCCACTCACTGGCAGGACAGGGTGAGAAGCAGAAAAGGCTTTGACCCTGTGTAAGCACTGCTCAGCAACAGCTAGAACATCTGTGTTATCAACACTGTCATGGTCACAAATCCAAAACACAGCACCATGCAAGCTACTGTGAAAAAATTTAATTCTATCCCAGCCAAAACCAGTATAATCCCCTGTGCAAAATGCATAACTGCATCTCTAGGGGTCTAAAGTCCACTTCTAGACCACGGAGCCATTTAACAAATCTTGCTTTAGGCTTGACCACATTGTTTTGGGTTGTTTGTAGTGACAAATGTACATGCATTACACAGAGCACCAAGGAGGGAATAAAAAACATCACCAGAGCCAGCAACATGCAGCAGGTTTTCGTTTTCCAGGTTCTAAGGATGCATGGAGCAGGGTAAGACAGGGCAGGGAGGAGAGGAGCTGGCAGCTGTATGGCATCCAGGAGAGGATGATCTCCCCATACCCAAAGCACCCAAGGACTAAATTTTTTTCTGCGCTCCCATGCTGGGGGAAGTTTTGTGCTTTCCCTTGATCTGTAGGAGCCTGACCAAGCCCTAAAAGGGGAAATGTGGGGACTGGGGAGGAATGAGGTACAGATTTCTGGCAAAGGGCCTGATGCCTCTGGCTGTGAGTGGGAGGAGACAGGCAGGCCTGCACACGGACATAGGCACATGAACAAAGGGAACATGCAGCACACATTTGGCCCCCATCTCACCTCTCAAGGACAAGCATGGCCCTCCAAGTCCACTCACCTACCCAACAGGCAGAAACACAAACTCCTACCTCTGAAAAAAAAAAAATAATAATAATAATAAAAA
>NW_010317874.1:0-501 GCF_000700745.2 Antrostomus carolinensis
GGAAAGGACAGTAAAGAATAGAAAACAAATGCCTGGCTGGGCCCGGAACGTGGCCTTGCTTGGGCATGACAAGACACTTGGCCCTGGTGGTTTTCCTGGTGAACTGAGAAATTGAGGAGGAATTAGCCGAATGTCCCAGTCCTGCCTCCATCAAGTGCACAGGGGGAGAAAAAAGGGGATTAAAAGCTCGTGAGTCAAGAGAAGGACAGGGAGATTACTCACTGATTACTAGCATGGTCTAAACAGGCTCAACTTTGGGAAATTAATTTAATTTATTGCCATTTAACTGTAGCAGAGTAGGATAATGACAAGAAACCAAACCTAAAAACACTTCCCACAGCCCCTCCCTTCTTTCCAAGCTCCACTTCACTCCTAAATCTTCTAATTCCTCCTCCCAAACAGCACAGGGGGATGGGAAGTTGGGCATAAAGCTTCATTTCTTCCAGTCCTTCTTTACGATGCCCTTCCCGTGCTCCAGAGTGGCTCCCACCCACAGGAGAC
>NW_010317875.1:0-280 GCF_000700745.2 Antrostomus carolinensis
GATGTAGGGGCACTGCCAGCGCAGGGGGAAGATCATCTGGGGACAGGACAAGGGTGATCAGCACCGTGGGCTGAGGAGTCCCCAGCGCCACGGCGGTGACGTGTCCACTGCGGTGTCCCCCACCCCGGCACTCACCGCCACCAGGGCTTCACCCACGCTGGTCAGGACATCGGGGCGCAGGGAGTGGATGAGGAGTTTCTGTTCGGTCAGGACGGCCACCAGCAGTGCCACCGCGTTGTCAGGGCCCAGGTTCTGCAGCAGCGTCAGGAAACTGGCACCG
>NW_010317875.1:349-569 GCF_000700745.2 Antrostomus carolinensis
GTCCTCCCACCCACTCAGCACCTCACAGCCACCCCTACCTGAGAGGCAGTGGGGAGGACACGGGCCGGCACAGCAGCAGGTTGTCATATGGGGACATCTGTGGGGACAAAGGGGACACGGTGAGCTGGAGGGAGAAGCAGCACGGGGACGGGGACAGCAGCGAGGTCACACGATGACTCACCTGGACCAGGATGCGCGGGCGCTGCGGGGACGGGAAGGG
>NW_010317876.1:0-2493 GCF_000700745.2 Antrostomus carolinensis
CACCCCCAACCTGTCCTGGTCCATGCAGTTAACACAGGTCAAGAGTTTTCTATCTCTGGTCATTGGTAAGCAGAGCTCAGTTTGAAAACTTCTAAAAACACCAAATAAAGCGATTTTAAATATTCATTATTTCTGATTCATGTTTTGCTGAAGAGTTTTTTTTTTTTCCAAAAATAATCAGAAAATTATTATTATTATTATTAAAAATAATAATAAATCAATAGTACAGTGAGGCCCAGGTGAGAAGCTCTGAGAACCACGATCGCTCTGAAACCCAACATTAAGTTGGCTTCAGCTCACAGCACCAGAGAGTCTGGGTCACTTAAAACCACGTCAAAATAGAAAGAAAATCTCATTTCTGAATTATAACTCAAGATCTGGGGGTTGGAACTGGAGGAGGATGATGGGGGTTGACACTGGATGAGGAAGGGGGTTGGGACTGGATGATCTTTAAGGTCCCTTCCAACCCAAACCATTCAATGATTCTATGATCTTCTTGATAATATTTGGACACTCAGTTTATAAGAGACTTAAATCTGTGAAATAAGTAGGGAAAATCCAGGAAAATATTGATTTTTTTAGAGGAAGAAATAAAAGGTTTAATATTTATTTCCCAACCTCTGACAGGTCAGATCTATTTTGAAAATGGAAATAGTGATCCCTCCGGTGAGTCAGCGCGGAGCAAAATCACCCAGTTGGGAGGGAGGGAGAGCAGCACAAACATGACTCAGCATAAAAAACCCCAAGTCATCTTATCAGAGTCTTACAAAGTCACACCAGAAAACAAGCTCCTGGTGAAATGGAAGTTGATCAACCAAAATATGGCAGATATTTTTTTTAAAAAAATGAGATGATAATATTAGTATTAAAAAAAAAAAACCCCCAAACTTCATGTTTTAATTGGTGAGACTGGGATGAGATTGGACAATTCTCAAACATCAGCTTAAATCTGATCATTAAAATTATTAATAACTTGAGAGCTATCAGCAGAGATATTAATTAAAAAAAAAAATAAATCAAAATTATTAACAACTTCATGGCTATCAGCAGAGATATTAATTAAAAAAAAATAAATCAAAATCATTAACAACTTCATGGCTATCAGCAGAGATAGTAATTAAAAAAAATAAATCAAAATCATTAACAACTTCATGGCTATCAGCAGAGATAGTAATTAAAAAAAATAAATCAAAATTATTAACAACTTCATAGCTATCAGCAGAGATATTAATTAAAAAAAATAAATCAAAATTATTAACAACTTCATGGCTATCAGCAGAGATAGTAATTAAAAAATAAACCAAATAAACCAGGAACTTTCTGGCTCCACCACCGTTGACATCAAGGTAACCCCATGAAATTCTCTTATGTCCCAGCAATGAAGATGAACCAGATGCTCCTCACGCCTCTCTGACAATAGAGTGACTTTGTTTAAGACTTGGAAACACAGGAATTAGAAAAAATTTACCTGTTTCTTTCACTTTTCACCCTAAAGATGAGACACATGATGAACCAGCACAGTTTGGGATGGATTCAGAGCACTCCAGCTCCAAAATAATTCGATTTTATTTCAAAACACTTAATCCCAAACACAGATGAGGACAACTCGCTGCTCAGGTACCACCTCACCGACCTTCACACCCCACGTGTGATCTACACAGGTCCAGGCTTTGCTCCTCAGGCAGCTCAACCCTTAGACAAGGTGTCCTTGGTCACCTCATCACAGGTCATGAAATCATGGACCAGAACCTACTTTGTCAGGGGGGTTGGACTGGATGATCTCCTGAGGTCCCTTCCAACCTCACCAGTGTGTGATTCCCATCACCTCCAGCAGTAACAGCAGCAGGATGAGTCACTCAAACCCACTGGTTCAACAGAAAAATATCCAGGAAAGAAGAAAAACCAACTTTGTGGAGCACAAATCAACTCATCAAAGCCCCAGGATGATGAGCAGAGACTCAAAGACAGTCTGTACTCTTTGGCAGTGGCCAACTCCTGGTTGAGGTGAGTGTACACCTTGGAGAGGGGGGTAAATGTAGCAAATAACCTCAGAAATAAATTAGTCCTCAATTATTTGTACCCCAAATACATTTCAATTTGGTTGTTTCAATGGAGAAACGTGCTGCAGAGTTAACAAGACCTGCTGTCCTACCTCAGACTGAGGTCCAGGGAGATGAGGTGTCACCTCATACACTTGGAGAAAAGTCTTAAGCAGGAAGAACATCAACTTTCCTTAATAAATTCTACGAAACAGCAACGTTGGTACTTTTGAGAGCAGAAATTATAACCAGAGGTTGTGTTTTAGAAGGAAATCATCAGTTCTCCTTGAACTCTTTAGAAATTCTATGGTTTTTGGCTGGTAGATCATCATTGTGAGGAGTGATTACACAATCTGTGAGGAACATGATGAAGATATTTGCTTTTTCAACTCGTTGCCCAGCAATTCAGCTGGGTGCTGACCCATCTTTCTAGGTGGAATTGACCTTTTTTTTT
>NW_010317877.1:0-15958 GCF_000700745.2 Antrostomus carolinensis
CTTGCCAGGCTGAAGATGGTGGATTTACATTAAGCCAGACACAGTCAGGTTCACTCAGGAAGTCTGACCATCCCGTTTTCTGACAGTTGTATTTCCTCGGCTCCATTCCGTCCTCCTCTTTTTAATTTTTTTTAAAAAGATTTCCTTTTTATTAGCCTGGTTCCGTTTTTAATCAAGGATTATGTAGTTGGCAGGACGAGAGCGAGAAAGACGGTGAGGGCTCGAGTGCTTTTGGGGTGGTTGGTGTGAGGGTGGTTTTTTTGATGGTGTATTATTATTATTTTTTTTTCCAATTGTGTTTCCCCTGGATTTGCAGTGGCTCGATCCTTAGGAACGGTGCTGGAGTTTTTAAAAAGATCATATGTAGCATTATATTTCTAGTTTGGTGGTGGATGGATGGATGGAAGAGGTAGTGAGAAGCCTTTGCAGCCCTGCCTGTTGTTGGTTAGATTGAGGCAGAGACTTGGCTGCGATTGGGACGCGACTGTGACATGGGCATCGATCGCTTCCATTGAGAGCAATGCAAAAACACAGCCTGGGTATGTAACACTCTCAGTGCCATCAACACTTGTTTTACTTTATATTTGCTGGCAAAACTGACAGAACAATCCGGAGTGCTTTTCTTTGAAATAAGGAATACAAACATTTGGATGGGAAGGTGCACAAAGACGATTGTGGAAATAAACGGGGGGTTGAAGATTGGGGTGTGTGTGTGGGGTGGGGGGGAAGAGCCTTAATCATCATTGCTCCACTTCCTATTCAACTGACTGTATTTAAGGAGTTTCTCTTTTTTCTCGACTGGGGGATCCTACTGAACTGGTTGAAATGAAAAAAATCAGACGATCAACCTTGAGGGAGTATCTGCTAGTTTTCAGGGTTTGCGGTTTCAGCCGGTAGGAAGGCACACAAAATAAAAGATGGCTAGCCAGCTGTTTTAACCTCTTGCACCTGGCTCCAGAGCTGGGGCTCACCAGGATTATTCAGTTATTCGTGCTATCTGTGCTTGAATATTTATAGTGTACGATCTAGAGATCCACACAGTGCATTGTAGTATCTCTTTATCCTTTAGTCGTGGGCTTTTTGGACTTCGTCAACATAAACATGTATTCAATAGTTTTCATTTTTATGATAATTAACATAGAGGGTCAATGAAATATAGAGGGAAAAGTCATAAATCTGCAAAAGTGAAACCTACCCAAGGAACAAAGAAAGGTCAGGTAAACCATCTGTGTAAGTCACAGTAATAGTACCTGCTGTTTGGCTTCTGCAGTGATACTGCTTTATTATTCTCTAAAATGAAACTCATCCGCTAGATCAAGTTAAAACTAAAGGAAAGCTGTGGAGATGATTAATGGCATTGCGTGCATCTTTCAGAATAGGGAGATGGTTTTGTTCCTCGATTTTTGAATAGTTTAGGTTTATTTGTGAAGATGGTGCACCAGCAAAGAACATATAAAGGGGGCCGAGAAAAATCACTGTTTAATATTGCAGAATTTACTGCTTCCATTCTGACCATGAGCCTAAATTTACACAATGAAATTTGATTATCTCTAATAACAATATTAGATCCTGCACTGGATGGATGAGAATTGAGGTGGTTTTGTTGATTGCAAGGGTTTAATGTTGCATTTCAGAATCTGATGTGGTTTAGCCTCCCTTCCATTAACTGGAAAACCCCTGAGGTTTTACAATTATTTCTTAAAGATAATACATTTAAGATTGCATTGGTAGGCTGAAGAAAAGTCATAAAGGCAAGAAGGGAAGCCCTTAATAACTCTTGAGATTCAGACATGTTCAGCAGTTAGATTGGCTCTGACTTCACCAAGGGTCGACAATGTGTCATTTCCATGAAGCCAAATTGCCCTCTGCCTATATGATATTAATGTGCAAATCAATATTTCAGGGATTAAATTTCCCTTCTTCATTTTTTATGGTTTCTACCTCAATAAGTCTCAAGTCTATTAGAAGAGGCTGGATGATTTAAAATCTTTCACTGCAGAATGGCTTGTCGTAGCCTTGTTTCACAGACCATTTTTGGATTTTCGTTATAAAAGACTAAAGGCATTCCAAAGAAGTTGATAGTCAATATAGGGACATGCTCACTGTTGTAAAGCCCTTGTTCGATTAAGAGCTAAAAAGGTATTGAAAATATAATATATAAGTTTCTATAATATATATACATTCTACTGCTTTAAAAATATTGTGTTAATCACCTATTGATTTATTTCAAAATCAATTGAAGCTCCTTTCTTATTAGTGATTTGTTCAGCATTCTTCAGCCTTGTTGTTAATTTTCTTAAACAGCATGCATGAATTAATCTGCTGGTAGAATGTGTTTGGGGTTTTCTTTGAAGCATATTTAAAACCAGGCATTTTTACCTATTTAAGATGAGTGGTGTGAACAGTTGAGTAGTGTGGGGAGAGCCAGGGCACTGTTTTCTGCACTTCAGATTCAGCATTGTTTTAATGAAGCTAAGGGGCGTTTGGTAAATATTTTATGTTTTCTGCTCAGATGCTTATCAGCAATGTTTATTAAGAATTTCCATTGAATATTCAGGATCAGTTAAAATTATAAAAATGGAGCTATCTGATCTGGAAGGAAACAATACATGACAGAAAATTTAGGTCAAAATATGAGGTTGTGACTTTATCACATAATCTTGGGAAGGCCTTACTGTCTATCATTTAGTGTTGTTTTATAGTCTTAGACCATCTGGACCAAGTTCCGCACAGCTGCATGAATTTCATATGTGATAGAACATTTTTTCCATTCAGTGTGAAATGTTCCTTCCTAAAAACGTACACCAGACTCGCTTAATTTAGTCTGCTAAAAGAAATGCACATGAAAAAGGACAAAAGGCTCTTTAATCTCTGCAAGCTGTTTGTTTTTCTTCAAGATTCCTGTCTATTTGGGTTTGAAAAGTCATGTTTATTGAGCAGATGATTCTGAGGTGTGACATTAAAATAATATATGATTTTTGTGCTAGTTTTTGCTCTCCTAGTTAATTTGCAGAACTACTTTTTATGCCTGTCAAAACACAGAGTTAATCTATTCTTATTTACAATTAATCTCAATAAAATTAATCTTAACTATGCCTTAGTCAGTAGCTTAAAATATCTAATTATATTCAATTAACTGCTGTCATAGTAATTAACACTGCTTAATTGCTTCTGCATATATTTATGTAAAGCTCATTAGTTACTGCTTGCTCTTTTTTTCCTTTCCTCATTCCCATTTTTGTGGTTCTGAGAGCACTGTCGTAAAGCCCAGTCTAGTTTTTGAGAATTCAGATCTTGAGGAACCTGTGACGATGTCAACACATGTGTTCATAACCTGTTATGTGGGTAAATATTTGTGTTTTCATATGCAAAAAGGGTACCAGAACTGGGTCTCTAAAGAACTTCCAATACAGCTTCCCCCTCCCCAGCCCCTTTCTCCTGCCCCCAACACATACAAAAATGTTTGCTAACCTCGTTGATAGAAATATGAGAAGCCAGGTTAAGCTTTGTGTTTATAAATGAAGAGATTTTCTGCATCTGCCTTGGGGCTGTACCCAGAAGGCAGAGCTTTGCTGCTCCAAATTCATTCAAAGGGTTAAAGACTTGGCCAAGGTTCAAACTGAGAAGCGCCCAGGGAAAGTGCATGTGAATATGTACAAGTTTCATGTAATTAGTGCTTAATTATATTAACATATGCAAATTGTCAACTTAGGAGCTTGTTGAGCTGGCAAAGATCAGCCAGGCACAATTGGTGTATTGTTCTGAAACAATAATGGATTTCAAGTTGGATTGTGAAAACACATAACTAGCTATCTAATTTAACTCATACCATGGTGAAATTTCATTAGTCTCCATGGAGACTGGTTTAATTGTGCTGACTAATGTTCTGGGCTGCAGAATGTCCTAAAAAGAAAGCGTTGTTTGCCTAATCCACCTTACAATGACACTTGTTTGTACATGTTTCCCTTGTGTGAGAATTTGCATATGCAAATAAATAGTTTCTCTGCCCCATTTGTCATGGCTGTTCATTACCCATGAAGAGGACATTGTTACTAGGCTGTTACTGAGTCTCCCAAGACAGGATAGTGTCAACCAGTCCAGCCACATTCTTTCATAATTTGTTTCTGATTAATAGACCAGAGTGAGGCTCATTCTATTCAGGCCTCTGCAAAGGGAAGGTCAGTTCTGTCACTGAAAAGAGTTTCCGCAGCAACTGAAGTTTTTTTTCTCTCCCTCCCCCTCCCCCCTCTTGCTTTGGCTAA
This sequence comes from Antrostomus carolinensis, assembly GCF_000700745.2. NCBI lineage: Eukaryota > Metazoa > Chordata > Aves > Caprimulgiformes > Caprimulgidae > Antrostomus > Antrostomus carolinensis. The sequence goes on from NW_010317877.1 coordinate 4,263, forward strand.
AATGATCATATTTAAAATAATGTATTCTTGCTCTAAGGAATACCTCCACTAATAATCTCTAGTTTCCTAAAGCAAAAGATAGGAAAATAAAGGAGACTCTGGTATTGGAATATTAATCCTGTTTTTGACAGAAAGGTAAACTGATATAATTGCTTTTCAGTCGAAGGAATGGGGGTTTATACAAGTGTGAAAGCATCGGAAAAGGATTAGCATTTTTTTGCATAATGAAAAGCTCTGTTGAATAGGGCACTGAATGGTTGACTGAATGACTGAGATGAAAGGAAGATGAAAATGCAGGCTCCTCTTTCTTTATGCCTATGTTCAGCTCTCCCTAAAGTTATGTTTGTCCAAGACTTGAGAAAACAAGCAGAAGCTCAGATTTCAGCAACTTGCTAAGATGCCCCAAGTTTCCATCATCATGTGAAGTAATATGTCTGAGAGTAGTGCAGCGAAAGGATCAGAAACAGAGGTTTGTATGGAGGGGAGCTCCAGGAACATGACAGGCAAACCAAATATTGACTATTGGGTATCGAGGATTCCCAGCACTTTGCTTGGGGGAAAGAAAGAGGGAGGAGGGGGGCTGGCAAGGAGAGAAGGCGCTGTTTTAAAAGTTGCCAGTGGAAATTAGGCATCGACGCATAATAATCTAATAAAGTTTGGTATTCAAGGAAGTGTAGTTTAGTCAATATCTGTTTTAATTATTAAACGAGTTCTCTTTTGGAAAAAGTTATGAATTCTGACTCAGTGCTAAGTGTTTAAGTGGTATAGAAGCCTTGCTGGGGAAAAAATTACTCTCGTCGTTCGGCTTCGAAAACGGAGAAAGCTTACTGAAATAGACATCAATACACACACGCAAGGAGCGGGGTTTTTGGCGTGGCTGCATCAGCGTCCTCAGGGTGCTTAAAACATTTGGATTCCGGTAGATTCAGGTGGCGAGAAAGGCCCCGGCCTCCTCCTGCAGTCAGTGCCAGCCCCCACTGACTTCAACCGGAGCAGGATCAGGCCCCCAGACAGGGCTGCAACTGGTTAGCTGTTGACAATGTGATCAGTGCTTCTAATTATGTTCTCTCAACAGTAATTAGGGCAGTTAAAATACCATAAGTGTTGAGCCACTTTTGAAAGTGGGAAGTAGTTCTTTTGTACGTATGTAAATCAAATGCAGTGTGAATAATTATTTGTATGTGTGCATATTAAATAGGCTTTCTTTTTTTTTTTTTTTTTTTTTTTTTTTTCAGGTCAACATAATTACCAATTTAGAGCTACTATGGAAAACTGTTGGTAGTCAGACTAAATATTAACTTGTTTGGGGGATTTTTTTAATTTTTATTTTTTTTTTAGTTTGCAGAACTTTTATTTGTAAATGCCTGTCAGTTCAGCATTGGGCTTGATCTGATAATATTTAAAAGTTAGAGATGCCTCTAAGAAATTAGGATTAATTATGGATAAATGAAGTAAAACTGTAAATGCAGAAAGTGCTTGGTAGGAAGAAAGTCGCAAAAATTTTCTTTTTTAAGATGAAGTTAAAGACCTTCAATGGGGTTTGGGAATGTTTTATTGCTAACTTTATGAAATTTCCTAAAACTTATTTTTAAGGAACATGCTTAGGGGATATTCTTTCATTCTGGGAACAGCTTATTAGTGTATTTCCATAAGAAAAATGTGTTAATTTAAAAAATAAATTCATTTATATTTTAAAATATTGTTAACCAAGCACCATGTGTTGTCTCTGGCAAAGTTCCAGCCACTGTAGAACTGGATAACACATGGGTTAATAATAACTTATGTGATGTCTGCATTCTTACTGAATGGGCAGAAACCCAGCGCACTGAAATACTGGGATTCAAGATTTTACAGAATAAGATGTAATGTGGAATATATTTATGTGAACAGATGCACAGATAGAATAAACTAAAAGACATGTATTGGTTACTTTTACCTACTAAGTAAAACAAACCTAGTAGCAAAAAAAAAACCTAGTAGGTTCTGCTTGATTGTTGTTGAGATTTGTTGTTGTTGTTTTTGAAAGCGGTAATAAATACATTCATTGATAGCAGGATTCAGCAGACCTGTAGAGATGAACTTGTTTTGCATAAATAAGGGAAGCAGGTTTAGGCTTTAATGCATATTACTCTATTCCTTTTTTAATAGTCACTCTGTAGCACTTTTATACTAGTATTTTCATTATTACTGCAGCTTTTGCTGAGTCCCAAACTAAGCCAGAAAAGTTTGTACCAGACTGAAATATGGCAGTCTTGTTGAAGAATTACTTTTGCTGCTTAAACAAAATATTCTGAGAAATAAGGTTTAAGTTATATGATAAAAATAAAACTTTGACTATTAAGATGCTATTTTATGTGTTCACATTACTTGGAATCAGGTTTCTTTTTTAAGAGAAATTTAGTATGTAATTTGTCCAAATTATATTTTATTTGCTTTTGGTACTTTTGAGAACAATTTAAAATATGCCCGGAAACTGAGATCTTCTTACAGACAAATCTAGCAGACTTCTAGCACTCACAGTGATCTGATAGGCTGTACCAGCTCCTAATAAGTTGTTATAGTCCTTCAGGTCAATAGTTCACAAGCTAGAGGCTATAGGTATATGATGGTGACTCTAAAAACAAGCATTTACCATACAGGCAGCAGCAGTGTCTGCAGAACAAGTGATGCACACACTAGATGTACATCTAAAATCGTATTTTAAAAGACATTCTGCTTCTGAAACACAGAAATCCTTATGAAATGTGTGCGCTGTTGTGAGTCCACGACTTATAAACCCCAAAGAACTGGATTATTCCCATTCACCCCAAGCCAAATTAACAATAACTCCCCTGATTTCATGGAGGACTAATATGGATGTAAGACTGGCAAGACATACTGTTTTGATATTAGTAGAAAAAGAATCAGGCCTTTAGTTACCAGATGGCAATAATCTCATAAAATCAAATTTAAAAGGTTTCATCTCCTCTTTCTGCACTACCATTTCCATTTTTAAGGATGATGTGCTTAGTACAGAAGGCACCGGAGGGTCTGTAAGAAAAGCTGATGGAGGTCAATTCTGTTCCTTTTACCAGGTGATAGCAGAGATGAGGGTCTGGGAGCAGCAGCTGCTGAAGGCTTGCTCCTCCTTGTTTTGACACCAAGGCTGCTTTATAAATTCACCTAATCTAAGATGACAAGGCACCTGTCACTGGTAGTGCTCCAGTGTTTGGGGCACTGGTGGAAATCTGGAGTAATCCCAGTTATTTCCACACTTGTTCCAGAAGATGGTAGTGTAACAGATCTGAATAACCTCTTTTTGAAGAACAACAAAAACATTTCTTCCTTATTTCCCTTCAGTTGCTGGGAAGGATCCTTTGAGTTTTGGTATTCTGAGGGCCAGAGCTTTTGTAAGAAGAGATGGGGGGAAAAAAAAAATCCTTGGATTTGCCAAGTGTTACATGACAGTTTTAAATGCAGGTGTTTTTTCTGTGTGAGGAACTATGGCTGTCCACCTTCAAATAAGAGTTTCTCCTTGTTTAATATCTAACACTTCACGTGCCTTCCTCACTCTGGAAAATAAGGTTCTGAGTGAAAAATAGTTCCTTAAACAGGGAACTTATTCCTGTGTGTTTCACTCTGGTCCTTTTCTACTTTTTTATATTGAAATATGGTTATTGATTTTGTTTACAGCACTGAGGGTTTAAATTAAAGAAAATGTAACGTTTCTAAAATAAATTATTTAGCTATATGGCAAATGTCACCCCTCAGTCCTTCAGTTCCTTTGAGTTTTATGAATTGCTCACCAAAAAAATCACTTTCTTTGCCACTGCAGCACAGTGGTCTCTCGGGTGGGAAGTGTCACCCTGTGCACAAACGACCCTGAGCTGCCCTGCTGCAGCACAGCTGTCTGCTCCGGGACTCTTCCAGAGGAGCAACCAATTGCTATAGGGAGGCAAAGTATGATTTCTCACTGGGTTGTCAGCCAGTGCACTAGGATCAGGTATTTCAGCTCCAGTGAAAAGTATCACTGGAGTTTTTAAGACCCAACTGCTCTGACCCGCGGGTTTCTCTCTTATTTGACAGGTGGTTTCCCCAGCGTTGCTGCAGTTTCCAATGTTGACTGAGGGCCTTTTCCAAAGTCCAGTGCTGCCTCATTGATTTCTCTGGGTTTGGATCAGGCCCTTGCAAAGAAGAGTGTCTTCTGCTTGGGCACCCGCTGCTGGAACAGCAGCAGGTCAGTGCTGTTGGGCAGCCCCGGCCCCGCAGGGAGCCCTCCCTGAAATCACAGGGCAGAGCGGTGCAGTCACAAGTTTTTTTTTCCCAAGTGGGTGGAAAGGCAACAAGAGACAATGGAGTCAAAAAATGTTAGTATTTAAATAGAGCAGAAACTGGGAGCCTGACAATAACTCAGCTACTACAGAATAAATTCAGCCATCTGGAGATTGTGACGCGTCCAAAACGGCGGGGGGCGGGGGAGACCTTAAAAATGAAGGATTTCATTCCATGTTGAAATGTATTCTCCACGCAGGCTGCTGCTTTAATGTTGAACAGCATAGGTCTCTGAGTGGTTTTGTGCATCAAAGATGTACGTACTGAAACACCTAGTGTCTTGCCACAATTGGATGTTAATGTTTCTCTACCAGAGATGTTTGGCCCAGTGCTGAGTTTACGGGTTGATATCAATTTGTTTTTCAATGTTATCATTATTTAAAAATATATTTGAGGCTGTTTGAATTTTTTAAATACATACAATGGCAGTGATTTATAAACATTCTTGGTTTCAGCTGTAGCTGTACAGAAGGGTTGAATCAGCTCTCAGCATAGCTTTTACATGTTTTTAATAATTGGAGGCAAATATATTAGAAATCTTTTAGGTTCATTTAAAAATCTATGCAATTTAAACAAACGCTGAATTGTGTAATGGTTTGTCTGGGAATTACTTAGGCTGCAGAGCGTAATAATATTTTATTAGCTGTCATTTGTTTTCTAGGAAGAAAATGGTGATTTTTATGTTGTGTGTTATGTGAAAACTTGGCACTGAAATGGGACAGTCCCTGAACATGAATTTCTAAAAAGGTGGGCCAGTAGTTGCCCAAAAGGTGAAGACTTGAGAAAAATTGGGGTGGGTCATTTCTTTCCTGAAATGAAGCAGGGTACAGATTAGGAGCCATTAAGGTTTGCCAGGAGTTGCTGGTCATAGAAGCCTGTTTAAGTGCTCACTGTCAACAAGGAAATCATGGGCAGCACTTAAAGTGGCTCACCTCTGATTTATTCATAAACCTCACACGAGCACTTGGCTTTGTTCTTGCTCTGGTAAGGGGGAACTGAAGCCAATAAGAACAGGAATAAAGAGCTTCTTGCATGGTCCAAAAGTGAATAGCACTTTATCTCAAAGCATGACCTCCATTCCCAAGATCTGTTGTGTTACAGTTGACTCCGCTAGATGTGTATTCTCAGATGAATTGCTAGAAGAGGTTACAACAAATATATACTTTGTAAGCCCTCTAGATGTAACAAGAACTGTGTAACTGGAACTTAGGTTCTAACTTGACAGAAAGGTTGTGGTATTCAGGGTGAACAGAGAGATTTCCGTTTCAGACAGTGCTTTATGTTGGCGTTTTTAATGCGAGTCAGAAAACAGTATGATTATGTGGCTGCAGTTCAAGTGAAAATTTTATATTCTGTAAGGGGTTCATTTGAGAAACATATTTTGATAAAAACAGACACACAGAAACGTGAAGTAGTTCAGAGACCAAAAAGAAAGAAAAAATAAAAAAGAAAAAAAATTACTTTGTTTTTAGGCATATTTGATTGCTGCTGCTTTATTTTTGTTTCTCTAAAAAAGGCAAAATAGTGCTAGCAGTCCGTGATGGGGGAAGGGACCTTTCAAAGACGGTCAACTGCCATGTTTGCACTGGGGCAGAGGTTGAGTACAGTTACTTAAATCCCCAGAGAAACATTTAGTTAATGCTAGTCTCTTTCTGATCCCGTCTGAGTCTGGTTTTCTTCTCTGCTTTTTAATGAAGTTTGTTTGTTGCTATGTTTAGGTTATGTTTTTAAACTGACTTGCATTTTCACAACAGATTTGACCAAAAGAGTCGTAATGGAAGACAGTGATGAGAGTTAATGATACGTCTTTGATAAAGCAGTCCTCGTGTGCAATCTGATCACAGCCATCAGCTCATTTGTCATGGCTGAAGTGAAAATGTCAGGACCAATGAGTGTATCAGTGCTGAAGGGGGCGAAAGGGCTTTTGGAGACACTTTTGTGCTGGGAGTGGGCCATAGCTTAGATGCAGCTCTAGGGAAATACTGGGATTAGCCAACTCTGTGCACAAATCCCTAGCATAACAGAATTAGTTGGGAAAATGAGGTTAGTTAGGAAAAAAAAATTCTGTAGAACTGCTCTAGGCTGCAGCCCAGGAACTATGCAAAACAGTAAGGCATTTTATTAAAATAATTTTAGCAATGTGAATGTACACACATTCCAACAAAAATTACAATTGCTAGCCAACATTATAACAAAACCCACCTTAATGCATTTTGCATATGTACATGGGTTTGCTTCTGGAAAAAAAAAAAAAAAAGGTCATTTAAAATAAATACAATCTTCACAATCTTAAAAGAAAGTTTTCTGAATTTGACACAGTGGAAATTAATATAACATATTTAAATACAAACTGATACTGATGATCTTTTTGCTTGGGTTAGTTCAAATAAAAGCTAAGGGCAGTCTCCCTGCTGCAGACATTTCTTTACTCAGGAGGTGTAATTCATACTAGAGGAACATATTGATTGCCAGACTGGGACTCTGGTGTGGCTAGCCTCTTCTCTCTTTGACTGATCTGTACAAGATGCTTCTGAAGAATATCACAGTAGGCAGATGTAGGATAACCTATTGTATGTGCCTGCCTTGCTGTGATGGCAAATGCAAATTTTTTAGACCTCTGAAGAGCAAGCTTTAACATTCCTTACATTTTTTTTTTTTTCATATTCATTTACAATAACTCTGGATACTTTTGGCAGACAGCTTCTGTTCTGTTTTTTAACCTTAGTAAATTCATGATCTCAATGGTATCCTCCAGCAACGAATCCCACTGTCTAACCCCTTTGCTTCTCTCATCATCAGGTTTTAATTTGTCACAGCTTAGCTTTCTTGGAAACCTGCTACTTGTCTTTTGGTAAGCCTCATCTTGCTTCCTGTAACGTACCTAGGAAGAGCAGGGTGCTTTTGCACATTGTCCATAAAAACACTGCAGAAATCTTGATTTCTTTGAGCTGAGGATCCTACCTTCCGGACTTATTCAGCCGCTGTGGAACAGTGTATGTGTTTAACCAGGTAATCCCATGACCTGCTCTATGCCAGTCCAAGAGGAGTGAGCAGGAGTGAGTTATCTCATCTCCAGTGCATGGAGTGGTTAGTGAGGAATTTTCCGAATAATAGAGATGTATAGATAATTGTCTGTCTGGCTACACCAGTTAATAATGGCTATTTGCCTGTGGGAGGGATATTTACCTGTTTTGCTGTACTTTCTGTGTGTCTAATATTGCAGAATTGGGGGTGTTTTGACTTCACAGATCTGTGCCGAGGGGGCTCAGCAGAGTGCCAGCACTGGGCTGAGAGCAGTTTTTCCCTTGTTTGGTGTTGCTGTAAGAGATGCTGCTGCAAGTTTATCATCTTTTCTTTATGTTTAATGGTAGGCTGAGATGAAAATTAAGTTTGATATCAGCTCCATTGTATCACTGATCCGGTAGCTGCCACCATTACGCAAGGCCTTCAAAACAGAGCAGAGCGTGGTGGAGGATGGCACCGGCCCTCGCTGTGCTCCAGGTTGTTATCTCTGTGCCACTACCATGTGTTGCACAGCGTTTGTCCATGGTGGAAATCTCTCGCTTTCTTTTTCTTTCCCCAAACTTGGGCATAAGTTTGTGAGCAGGCATAACTAGCATGTACGCTGATCGAAGGGGATGGAGAGCAGGGGTTGTGTGGCAGAGCCCTAGGCTGTATCTCAGATACCAGGTGATCGCCTCTGGTAAGCCTCGGCGTCCTCACAGTGGGCTTGCAGCTAACGCGTGAAACTCCCTTTTGTGGTCACAGGCTTCAGGCCTGTGGTCCTTCTGGGCCTTCTCATTCTATGAACATGGCCGCAGGGACTAAAGATACCAGGTAACCATGAGTCTGGCACAGAAATGTGTAATAAAGCTGCAGCCACTAGCCTTTAAACCCCAAACACTTCTCTGTTGCGTGTCAGTGTGAGTGGCAGCAGCAAAGTAATTTATTTAATCTAACTAGTACTTATCTTTGTTAGGAGTCATCTGCAGATTTCTTCCATTTCACATATAGTGAATTGTCCTCTTTTAGATAATGTGCTTGTACAACCTTTTTTTTTTGTTTGTTTAATTCTATTGATTTATAGTATTGAAGTAGAATATCTGATACATGTGTCCTGCACTTTGACTGTACATAGTCAAAGAAGCTGATGAGATTCGTCCCTCCCTTCTGTGAGCCCTTTAGCTGTTTTAAATGTATAATTATCATTGCATGTCATTTGATAGCTGCACTAATTGCTGCCAACCATTGTCTGTTTGCACTTAATGCTGAAACCTGATCAACATCCTGCTTTGGTTGATGTTTGGTGGTAAACTTTAATTAACTCTTATTGCATTGAAGAAGAGCTCAGTCTCTGTGCTAACTAATCATTTACCTTCATTATGTCCTGACAGCTCCACTTGTTCCTGGTACTAATAGATACACCAGTCAGTAAATAAACCTGCAAACCTTCATGCCTTGAAGTTGTTCCACATTGATATTTTGTTGCTTAAAGTATAATGGGGTAAAGATAATTATTTTAGGTAGTTTTGTATCTTTGCTTTTCCAGACACCAATCTCAAATTGCCTTTTTCATGCCAGACAATATCATTTTAATAGTAACTGTAGATTTAAGATAACATTATTCCTTCAGCATGGTTCCTATATACATGCATCTTTTGAATCAATACAATTAAGCTTGTCTCCTGTTGGAATTCTTGTAATTATTTTTCCTGAAATACTTTTCCTGTAATGATATTGAAGTTAAAGTAATCAGGTTACTGGCAGATCATGTAAAATTCAACTCAAAATTGCTGGCTGCTTGATTTTAATTTGTCTGACATCAAGTTTGTTTGAAAAGGGATAATATGTGGTTAAACCAAGGAGCTTATAATTATGGTTGACATTTGTTTGTTTATAATGAAATCTAATTAAAGTTCATACATTTTAAAACACAAAAGTTAATTACTGAATTGCTCACTTCACTTATGCACAGCAGTCAAATTAACTTGCAGAGCAAAAAAATGACAAAAGACTATGCATAATAAAAACAAAATACCCAGCTGATCTTGGCAATACAAAACAAATTTGCCATGATAATATTCTAGAAAAAACAAATGCTTTATTAATAACTAAACTGTTTAAAAAACATCCTGTATTTTCACTGACCAGGCTGATTTTAATACAGAGTAATATTTCACTGTTTAATATGACTTAAAATACCCACAGGGTTTTTTGTTTTGTTTTGGTTTTAGATGCATGATTGGAAAAGTCTCTTACTCTCATAAATGTGCTCAAAAGCACAATTCTTTATGTTTTGTTTTCATCAAGAGACAAGTCTCCTAGAGTTGTAGTATCTCTTTGAGAACTGAAATGTTTGTTTGACTACCTGTCTTGTGATAACTTTTAGGAAGATAATTGCAGCATGTTTAGCATGAAAGCAAATTAGTATTAGGCAAACAAAAAAGTACTGTAACATTTATTTCACAGTTGGTTTTGAGACAACAAAGAGGTTAGGTGATTATTATAGAGCCACTTTGACTCCCTAGTCCTTATTTGTTAGTTTTGCAATTCAGTCTTACCTTCTGAATGTGCTGACAGAGTACACAGCCAGACTTTAGTAAAATCACAAAGTCTGTGATAATTCACACTTTAAAAGATTATACTACTCTATTTTACATCTTTAAAGTATTTTTAGTATACTTACTTGTGTTAATATTACATTTTTGTTAAATTAGACTGAAGTTTAATGAAGCAAAAACCTACAATTCTGTAATTTTTTCCTAAAAGCTGTGCATGCAAACGATCTGTTTCATAGTGTTTGAGAACAGGTGACACATCCAGGCAGTGTGATTTTTTGTTAAAACAATTAGGATTAATTTTCTAGCTGCATCTATTTAATTTAGTTCCATGTGAGTTTAAAACGACATCTAATGTAAACTAACTTTGGTCAGAGTTAAAGAGATTAAATAGTGAAAGCTTTACAGATTGGGAGTATCGACATATGAATAAACACAGTAAATATGATTTATTAATTCCTAAAATGATTGATGCAGTGAGTTTCTTTAAAGGAAAAAGGAATATGGATTCAATAGCTAAGGTTTATATTTATCAGGATTATTAACTTGAACTTCCAAATTTAATAGGGATTTTGGGGGTGAAAAGGGAAGGCATGTGGACTCTTTTCATTAATGACATGCTTGTAAAATTGAGTGTAATTTACATAACCTTTCATAGCAAATAGTGTATGTGTTATAATATGGGATCTGATTGATTTGTAGATTAATATTTATTTAGTAGAAGAAAATCAAAGGGATTAAGCAGTCATAATTTTAATTCTAATCCTACTTTGCATAGATGAGACAAAGGGAGGTGATTAATGGTCTAATGTTCACTGGGTCACTATCATTCAGATGCACCTTTCTCCAAAAAGAAGGGGAAAAGTTGGTGCCTCTTCCTAGTATCGGCAAACAAGAGTTTTCTAGCAATACTTTAACTGATTAGGACATTCTTCATCACTAATGAAGTAATCACTACAGAACCTCAGTGTCAGGTGGAGTAGTAGAAATATGGTATGAAAGCGAGAATTAGAAGAATAATTGCAGTTCATGTTCTTGTCTCACACCACTGTGAGCTATTAATGTTCAGTTAGAGCAAACGTGCAGAGTAGCTGGGAAAAAAAGAAGCCAAATTTATTTGCAGAGGTAGCCTAAGAAATAGACCTATCTTGCATAATGATTACAACATTTTCCTAAAACAACAAACAACAGCAACCAAAGGAAACATATTGCACAGTAGCTTTGTCAAGCTGAGATTGCTGATCTTGCTTTTAAAAGGAGAACAGCTGCAGCAGTTTCATTAAAGCTGTGGAAAGAAGACAGGAGAGTAATGCAACAGTTCTTCACCATTACAATTAAATTAAAAATTCCAAAGCCTATAATAGCGTTATGGCCATTGTGTACACTTTCCCGTTGCTCCTCAGGATAGAAAACAAAGAGGCAAATCCTATCCTGACAGTGAAGGAGAGCTGATCAGCCTCAGGGGATTTCATTGTAAGAGTTTAAAAATCAGCTGGAATGATGTTTGGTATTAGCCTTTGTGGATGGTAAGAGGAACATGAGAGAAAATAATCGGGTTGAACAGTACACTCAAGTTTGTCTTTTGCAAACTTTTCCATCCCCCCTCCTGTCCTTTCAGTGTACTGTTTTAGATGCATAATATATTTTGTTACATCCCTCTATTCAAACTTAATTACCTTCTCCCCTTTGTCGTGACATGGGCGGAAAGTTTTTGCCGTGTCAGGAGAGGTCGTCACACATTCTTTCGCAGTTCTCTTCATTAATTCCTTCTTGCAGAAGCATTTTCTATCGTGCTGGGAAGGTAGAAGGGTGTAATAGAAGAGCCCT
>NW_010317877.1:15993-18493 GCF_000700745.2 Antrostomus carolinensis
ATAATTGTCTGGACATAGACTGGTCTTTGTTTGTGTGGTTCACTTCGAATCAGCTGTAATTAACTCCAGAGTGTTTCCAGATTGCCAGCAAAGAAAAATTACAGCTTTTCTGTTTTAAATTGGAAAGCTCACAAAGACATTAACTATGCAGATTGCTTTTACTTTGATATATTTCTATCTCATAAGAAAAAGCTTATTTGGCTCTTTTTTTTTCTCTCCTTCTGAAATGTGCCTTTGTTAAGTTATTTGATTTAAGGTCTATTAGTGTGTAATGGCTACTTAATAGTTCAGTCTGAAAAATATTTTTCTTCATATCGTCAGCTCCTCTAACACTTGCATTTGTCTCAAGTTATTGTTTCTTAGAATGTTTTTTGTTTGCTTGGGGAGAAAGTAGCTGGTGTGTTTGTTTTTTAATACTACACTGGGCCCAAGTTTCTGATAGATGCCTAGATGGTTTTCTGTACAGGAAGATAAACTGCTATGTATCTTCTACACTGAACAGGCTGAAATCAAAGACACCCCTGCATTACACCGACTCACCTATTTCCTTGCAGCTGTAAGCTTGAGGAAAACAAAATATCTATAGTAATTGTAGGACAGGTAGCTTACCTGTATCTGGATATTTCAAACTAGTGATTGCAGGAAAATGGGCAATTTAAAATGCGTTCAACTCGTGGTCAGCTAAGAGCCTACCACACCCTGTTAAAAGGTACTGTGTACAGTAGTTTATAATTATGGATTGCAGCATGGGCTAAAATGAGAAGCAGTGTGAGCAAGTTTCTAGCTAATGCATCTAATAATACAGCGCTATACACAAAGGATCTGTCAGCAATTGATGCAAAAAAGTCCAACCAAAATCTTTTTTTTTTTTTCTTCTTTCTTCTGAATTTAACAATAAGGAATTTAAGCCTCAATGTGGCTTTAGCAACCAAAGAAAAGAAGCTCTTGGTGTCTGCATAATACCACTTTGATGGATTTTTTCATCAGTCCTCTGTACGTGGCAACAAATAAACAAGTATAATTATACTTGTGAAGGCCTATTCATTGCTTTGTCAGGATTAGATATATGTGCAGTTTTCACACTGAGCCTCTCTTTTGTCTTTGCCTAACTCACTATGACATATTGATAGAGGATTTGGTATGGGGAAAAGGCCACAGCAGAGACAGTGATGACCTTTTGGAAACTTGATATAATTCAAGGATTTTTATTTATTTTCTTCTTTTTTTTTTTCCCCCCCAAAAAAGATTTCTTTAACTTGTTACCAAATTCAGAGGCAAGTGTGCAACTTTTAACCCATTTTTACCAGAGTAAACAAAGAATCAAAAGTGTTATGAGATGGCTAAAAAGCAGATGGGAATAAAAACAATAGGCTAAGAAGCCTCTTGGTCTTCTTTCCCAGCCCTTAGCACTGTGGCTAACCTAGCATTCCTTTCCCATTATTCCATCCTCTTGATCAGATCACGTTCTTTTTAATCATTTCACAAACACTGTCTCACTGGACCGTAGAAGAGGGCTGGGACAATCTCAATTAAAAAACAGAGGTAAAACTGGCATTTGTGATTCTTTGTTCTAATGGGAACTCTGCATTCTAAATGCAGAGGAATTCTCCTATTGTTCAGAAAGCACCCCCTTTTCATTAGCAAATCTGGCTGTAGGTGGGTTTTTGTAATTTAGCTGAGCTGAGTTTAGAGCACAGTTTCTCCAGGAGGAAAGCAGAGGTTAGGAATTTCAGGTTTTCTGTACATTGGCCATTAGTTCCTAGAAAAGGATTTAGGTGATCAAAGTTAGTGAATTACTGAGAAAACTTTAAATTCTAAGCAGAGCGGCAGGGACGTATTTCTGTGAACTCAGCTGATAGCACTGGCTATTTGTTTTTTCTTGATGTCTTAAGTCTATGCAGATATGTGCTTAATATATATGCATTTTTTGGTTTTTAGTTTTTGCATTTGAGAAGGAAGCATACTGTAGGGCTTGCATAGTGATTGCTTTTCTACAGAATTTAAATCTCTTGTAGAGACTTTGTGGAATAATGTTGTTTCTGAGGCAGTCCTTATGATTTTTTTTAGCTGTGACTTCGTGAAACTTTGTTGTAACTCTTATAGAAGGTCCCTGATGGAGACAGATTTTTTATTTTTCAATATTGAAAGCATTGTAACCTCTAATGGATGCATGTTCCATCATATGTTACATACAATCAGTAAGTCATCACAGTAATCTTTAATTCCTCATCAAGGTATAATGATTTCATCTACCTACCCAGATAGCAAACATGGCCACAAAGACTGTAAACAGCTCAAGTGTGGAAATATACCTTAGGTTGCTCTCTGTGTTGCTTGTCAGTTCAAAGAGTTAGTATTTGTTTTAATTGGAATGAAATATACTCTTGTTTATACAATTGTGATCAGAGGGCTGATGTCATTGTTTGGTACTGATTAATACTGAAGTTATGTAAGGAGACTGATAACTGTAAATGTGCAGTTTATTTAAAAATGTTGATTA